>NW_024522539.1:621538-744038 GCF_017590135.1 Pyrgilauda ruficollis
AAATATTCTACTGAAGGCCAGAAAATGAAATAATCATCCTTTAGTTTTACTGGCAGATTGCAGGATGTCCTGAATTTCCACACTGCAGTGATTTCCCCCTATAAATCTTCTTCATTTAAACTGAATTTACACACACCATTTGTCTGTGTCTTAAAAATAAAGGAAAAAAAAAATACATTTTTTGCAGCTGCAGCTGGAGACAAACATCCATTTGTAGGAAATTTCAGGTGTTCTCACCCACGTGGCCACACTCTCCATTTTCACAGGGAAGCAACTTGGAGGTTTTTAGGGACAAATTTGGAACCACACATGTGATTAACTTCATTCCCTGAATAACCCCACTGAAGTGAGGAGGAATTACTCAAGGAATGAGCAGAATCAGGCCCTTACTAGGAAAATAGAAATTAAAAACCCCCTATTAATTATCCCCCTAACCAAAGAAGGTTTCTAAGGGCTCTCCCTCCCAGCACATGCCTAAAATACACAAATTCCCATAAAATCCCTTCTGAAAAGCAGTTGCTTGAAAAGCTTAATAGCCACATTTTAAAAGTTTCACCTCCTCGACTGTTTTGCATTAAAAAATATATACAATTTCATGGACTACTGCCTTGCCAAATATTCTTTCACAAACCCGATCTGCTTTTTAATTAGAACAGCAAAAAGCATCTTTAAACTTGGCAATCATGGTTTGCTCCCAGTTCAGGGAGACATTTTTGCCTGGAACCACATGGAATGTCCATGTTCCAACCTCCTCCTCCCTGCTCTGACCTGTCCATCAGGTTTATTTTGAATTGTCCCCTCACCACTTTGGATTTTAGGTTAAAAAGCACCGAAACACGACCATCGAGACCCTCAGAGCTCTCCAAGCATGGAGGGCTCTTCAACACAAGAGTTTCTTTTCTTTTGCAATCCTCTCCTCCAAAACCACATTTAAAATCCAGATAAAATATTCCAAGTCTATTCTCTTAATAGTGTCAGTGAACATTTTGCAGAGGAAACAAAAAAAAAAAAAAGTGAAAAATCAGGATATTTCAACCCAGGCAAAACCTTCCCAAGTCTGTAAAAGTGTCAGGAGAATTTGCTTAAAACAGCTTCTAAAAATGGGAGAGGGAATGAGTCCCAGCCTATTATTCAATAACCATGTTTGTGAGGCATCTGCATAATCTAACCATGCATAAATTAGTATGTGTATTACAACAGTTATTTGCATAATAATAGCAAGTTAATAGATGCTTAAAGAGCACAGACCAACACCACCTTTAAATCAGACATGCCTCCAGGCACTGCGAGCTGTAGAGACCAAGATGCAGAGAACAGTCTTCGTAAAACATATGAAAACATAAAAAACCACATTCAAATAATTCATTTTTGTCCCTGGACACTTCACTTCTTTCCCCCCTCTCTCCGGAAAGAATAATTGGAGGAAGTGCTGAACAGTTTGTTCCTGTGAATTCTAACATCCATCTCGAGATGAGAATTTCAAGTAATCGCCAAAGCCAGTTCTGGATTTGTTTTGTTCAGAGCTTCATGGGGTTTTTAAGTGTAAAAAGTAAAATACTGGTGGTGGTGCAGAGCTCAGCATCCACCCAACCGCTGCCACTAGAGATGGAAAGAGTTGTACCAGGAGCTTCAGGTGGAAACTTAGAAAATACCAGTATTTACATCAAATACTAATATTAGGTCCTCTTCAAAGGAAGAATTTGAAGCTCCCTTAAGTATTCCATTCACATTCTGTTTTTGAGGAGATTTTAGACCATCGCACCATCGTTCAAAATCAGAATTAAAAATTAAAATTATAAGGAAAGGAGCAGATACACTTTCCTGCTTTAAAAAAAAATGTTGTAAAGACTGGATTATTTTTTAATCTCCCAACAAAATTAACAAGACTAACAGCATCATAATTTTCCTTGGCTCCAGGGGAGGAAAACAGAATTTGGAGAAGAGAAAAAGAGGGGGGCAAGGAAAAAAAAAATCAATAGAGACTTCTAAATGACTCCTTCCAGCTCCCACTTTTCAATTTAACAGGACAGATTTATTTGTATGTGGCTCAAATGTTCACAATTGCTCTCTGCACCTTCATACATAGGAATGAATGTCACAGTGGCAAACAGCAGTAATGAACAATCTTACCTGAGGATATGGAAACCTCCCAAGAGCAAGCTGGGAAAGGAAATAATATTTGTCTAGTTATAGAGATTTGCATGGAGGGCACATTTCCTTCAAGTGAGAGAAGTACTCAACTCTCACGATGGTAGGAATTGGGGAAATGGCAAAAAAGGGATTCTGCAGACACAAAGAGCTGTATTTAGAATGGGCCCTTCACAACCATCACCCCTCGTTTTTCTGGGGATTTCCCTCAGTGCCACCCTTTGATGCTCAAATTCAGGCACATTTCCTTCAAGAGAGAAATATTCCCAGCTCTCAGGAGAAAATGGCAAAAAAGGGACTCTGCAGACAAAAGGAGCTGTATTTAGAATGGGCCCCTTACAACCAGCACCCCTCAGGATTTCTGGGTTTCTCCAGTCCTTTCATTTCCCTCAGTGCCACCCTTTGATGCCCCAATTTGGGCACATTTCCTTCAGGAGAGAAAAGTTCTCCACTCTCAGAATGGCAGAAATTGAAATGGCAAAAAAGGGATTCCGCAGACACAAAGAGCTGTATTCAGAATGGGCCCTTCACAACCATCACCCCTCGTTTTTCCCGGGATTTCTGGGTTTCTCCAGCCCTCGTGTCTCCCTCAATGCCACCGCTGGATGCCCAGGTTCCCCAGGAGTGGAAATGAAACCAGTTCAGCCTCAGCAGGGAGGCCAAGGCACTGCCCTTTGCTGATAATTATCTGTGATGAGCAGGCAGCTCCCAACTCCCAAAGTCCTCCCTTAACTGGCTCAGGGTAAAATCTGGGTTACAGAGCTGAGCTTGGTGTCCCTGTTGGTGACAAACCTGAGTGGGATGTGGGGAGAGCCCACAGCACCCACAGAGAAACCTCATCCTTCCTCCAGATCTACTTTGCCAGGATATTGATTGCATTTGCTGCCCCTGCTGCTTTTTAAGTTAATCCAGGCGTTACAGAGTAGTCCCAAAATCAGTATTTTTATGGATGTTGTCTAAAAATATTCTACTGGCCATAACTAATGAACATTCCAAGAGAAATTCTTTGTACTAGGCAGGTTCTCCCACTCAGTGGGAAACCCTGGAAATAACTCCAGCAAAGTGCAGCTGCTTGGAGTTATTTTGTCTGCTATTGAGTGAAGGATCAAGGTTTTCAGGGTCAGAATCACAGAATCTTTTAGAAAAGCCCTCTCAGATCGAATCCAACCATCCCCAGCACTTGCAAGGCCACCACTGCCCACGTCCCCAAGTGCCACATGCACAAAGCTGTTAAATGGGATGTGACTCCAGCAGCTGTGCCAGTGCTTGAAAACCCTTCCCATGAAGGGATTTTCCATGATATCCACACTTACCTTCCTCTGGCACACCCTGAGCTGACCCAGGGCATTGAGAGCAGCTCAGTTCTGTCTTTCTACGTGTGCCACAGAGGAGCCAAGAGCTTCCCTACAGCCCACATAACCTTTGAGAGTCCTCCTGTCACCAAGTGCAGAGGAAGGCCTGGCCCTGAGGTTACGGATGCAGAGAAACCATGGATTTCCCAGGTGGATAAACTCATTCCACTCCCACCATCCTGAGCAAGAGCAGCAGTGCTGAAGGTCTGAGCCACCGCGTCACCCACACCAAGGGACAAACCCACAGCAGGGCTGGGCAAAGGCACTCCCAGCCCTGCCCTGGCACTGCCCCCTGGGCTGGGGATACCTGAGCTGGCCAGATTTATACCTCAGGTTTAGATTTTATATTTTTCAGGTTCTGTCTTTATTCTTTACCTTTGTCCAGTCTCTGTTCTAGGTCAGGCTTCATAAGGCATCACTTGCAGCTCCCCAGAGGTGAAATTTCAGCCTTTTGGCAGCACAGAACTCTGCTGAGGACAAGGCCAAGGCACAGACAGAGCTGCAGTGAGGTACTGCACATCCCTGGGTGGGCAGGCCCTGGCACAGGTGCCCAGAGCAGCTGTGGCTGCCCCTGGATCCCTGGCAGTGCCCAAGGCCAGGTTGGACATTGGGGCTGGGAGCAGCCTGGGACAGTGGAAGGTGCTCCTGCCCAGATGATCTTGAAGGTCCCTTTCACCCCAAACCATTTTGGAATTCTCTGATCATTCCCACCTCAGCAAAGTCGCCTGGGTCACTCTCAAGGCAGGCTCTGCTACAGAGTCCAACAAAGACCCTTCATTTTCTGTTGTGGGGCTATAAACCCCATCCTTTACCACCTTCTCCTCTTTTGGGAGCTCCACACTCCTGTCCCAGCAGAAATCTGAGATCCTGAGGAGCTGTGCTGTTGTGACAACCTAGAAATAAACCCATCAAAGCCCGACAGTTTTCCATGACCAGAAGCAGAGTAAGTTCTGATTTTTCACTGAAGAACAGTGAGAAACTCCAGACAGAACAAGCAGATAATTATGGTTCTGTGCACAGAGCATTTTTCTGCAATGTTATTTAAGAAAAACAATCCCTGCCTTGAAGATGACTCCAAACAAAGCATTTCCATTCCCACTGACCACTCCAGGCTCAGCAGGGGCTCCAAGGCTGCAGAAAAACTGGGGGAAAGAGCCAGACACAAATAAAGGGTGAATAAATGAGCACTGAAGGACCCCAAAAATGCATCAGCAACAAGTTCTTTGGGGGTTGTTAAAAGGAAACACTTCTCAGTGAAGCTGAGAGCTGAAACACAGAGGACCAGCTCCTGTGCCACTTCTGCATCCCCTGCACCACCAC
Organism: Pyrgilauda ruficollis; assembly: GCF_017590135.1. NCBI lineage: Eukaryota > Metazoa > Chordata > Aves > Passeriformes > Passeridae > Pyrgilauda > Pyrgilauda ruficollis. The sequence goes on from NW_024522539.1 coordinate 626,359, forward strand.
TGCATCCATCTGCTCAGATTTCCTGCCTGCAACATTGTCAAGGTATTATAAATTAAGAAACTTAGCAAAGAGTCTGTAATCTTCCCCAAAATAGCCTGCAGATATGTCACTGTACTAAATGTGTTTCAGATTTAATGAAGCTTTAATGTCCTTTTTAATTTTGCCTGTTTCTGTATCACCAGGGGTCGAGCGAGGCAATCAGCACTCGAGAGGGTGGTTTGGTTTAAAACTAGGAAAAACTCATTTGCTTATGAGTTGCACTGTATTTTCTTAATTAAATTTACTAAGTAAAACGGTTTAAGTTCAGCCAACCAGTGACCTCTGGGTGTAGATTTAGATTTATAAAAAGTGTCACCGTTAAAGTTAGACTAAAAAAAAGCCAAAAAACCCAAACAACAAACAGATGAGAGATTCACTAAAGGGATTTTCAAATTATCATTTGTCTCAAGGAAGTCACAGGGAACATGAGGAACAAGCCCAGTGAAGGAGGGAAAAACCAAAACCTACCAAATGAATAGATTGTCCAAAACTTCTCTGCATGTAAAGGAGGAAACTCTGGAACTTGCAACTCTTGTGAGGCATTCTAACAAAAATACAATATTCCAATTTAAATTAGTTTGGTTTGGGAACTGATCAGTGTTTTATGTCTGGATATTGAGGAGGGAATGCCTGAAATTCAGGAAGCTGCTTCCCATTTCCCCATGGATTCCCTTCCCAATGTCTGGATTTGATGATCTGAGCTCTTTTCCAACACAAGAACTGTAAAAACCTTCACTTTCAAAAGCCCAGTGACCTGCAGTGGCAGAATGGTGCGGAAACAGAAACAAGAAGGGGATCAATCACCAAGAATTATGCTAGGAAAACACTTTCTCACCCTGTTTCACCCCAGAGCAGCTCCACGGAGGAGCTTTTTGGGGTGTGGGTGTGTGCCTTCTAAAACAGTGACTTTTTCAAACACAGAGGTGGCTCAGGAGAGCAATAAAAGCAGCTCAGGGAGGTTGTGTCCTGAGAAAGAGCCTCCCCAAGGCTTGGCCTGGGGATGGATGGGGGAGATGCACCAGCAGATTTCAAACCACTACCTGACAAACTGAGAAATAATCCCAGGTTATGAAATAACAGAGGTGCAGTGGGCGTATGTATACTGACTTTTACCAAACTATCAAAAATTTCTGATTAAAAAAAATCAAAATTTCAAATGATTAAGTATTGATTCAGGAAGAACCTCTGGACTGAGACCAGAAGTAGGAGTGGAAAGCAACTAAAATCTGCTCTCAAACACTCTTAAGGTGCAGATAAATGAACCCAAAATTCAAATCACTCGTTGAAATAATGTAATTTGCCATTTTAGAACTGAAAAGGAAAATCCAGAAAGCCCCCCCCCTTACACATCACTTCCTCTAGCTCACTCCTTCTTGCCTGCTGCACATTGTGAATAAAGTTACAGCAGCAGCTCTGTCTGGATCCTGTTTGGAAAGTGGCTGAGGGAAGGAAGTTCAAAACATATTTTTAGGACACTCAGGCAATAAAGTTTCCCACTTAGATTATTGTGGATGTTGTGCAAGTTGTTTTTTAATTTACAGTTACACTGGAGAGCACGGGATGCTTTTATTCTTAATTTAGGCACATTCCATGTTTCTCAGCATAACTGCAAATTGAAAATAAGCGCTGGCAATATCGCCAGTGATGGAGCTGAAGGAGGACTTTATAGTCTGAAATGTTCTAAAATTTGTTCTTAATTACCTCGTGCACATTTTACACAATTAAATTTCCATCCCAGGATTTTGCATTTAGATTGTGCACTGCAGTTAAACCCTCATTTTCTGGAAAAGCAGCCGCCACTCTGCCACGCTCAAACTTTCAAAAGCAGACTTAACTACTGGATAACACAAAATTCCCCAGGTGGAATACCATTCCAAGACCAATTTATACATTCCTAGATAGATGGCTTCAAATCACCTGAAACTCTGCAGGGTATGGACCCTAATAAATATTAAATACCTCAAAAACTACTCCAAGATTTTTCTTCTCCTCCTAATATCAATTTTGCTGTCCTCTTATTGCGGAGGCTTTTAAAAAAAAAAAAAATCCAAAAGGATATAGCAGCAATTTAGCAGAGTTAAAGTGCTTCTGAGGTTAAACTGACAACAAAGAGGAACAGAAACACAAAGCATCTTGAAGTAGGGTTTCAATTAAATGTGCAGGATTTAGTAATGCAGGGCCCCGACAAAAAAAAAAAAAAAAAAAAGAAAAAAAAAAAAAAGAGTTACAAATTAATTTAATCTTCTGCCTATAGTTTGCAGCTGCACTCCAAAGTGTCTGGGGCTTAAGAACAAAGCCTTGCAAGGCCTGGGAGTGAGGAAAGCTTCAATTTTTAATGTATAAGGCCATTAGCTGATAACTTGTGGAATCTGCGACCCCTGCGGAGGGGCAGGAGCGGCAGCGGAGACGGATGAAGTGACAGATTTGTTGTTGGTGGCCAGGGCTGGGAGGGGGGAAGGTTATTACCACCACCAGAAAAATGCCCTAATAACCTTTGGGACATTCCTTGGCTTGAGCAGATGAGTTCCAGCTCTGTCTCGGCATAAAAAAGAAATATATTAAAAATCAAAGCTTAATTCGCCTTAATTAAAGATAATTAGTTTCACTTTGATTTCTTTTAAATATGAACTACAGCAAATGCACTGCCAGCTCAAGGCTGCAGACAATCAGGGTTAAATTGCACATTTCTGCCTGGCCACAAATCCTGGATATTAGCAGGCTTTTACTGCTGCATCTTCAAAGGTGACACCGCGAACGGCAGCGCCTTTTCCGAAGGGACAAAGGTGGGCCAGGGCTTTCCAGGGAAATTGTCAGGAGCAAAACCTCCACAAGTGCTCCAGGAGGGTTAATTTGATTCCTTGCTCGAGCAGAGAGGCTTCCTGCTTGGCTGTTTGCTGGGTTTAAATTTGGTACAAAAAGGGAGAAACGGGTTAAACGTGGCTGTGCTGGTGGAAATGCAGCTCAGCTTCTGCTCAACTCCAGCTCTGCTGGAGCGAGGGCTCATCTGCCAGGACAGGCCATTAAATCATGGGAAAAGGCCTGATTTTTTGACTCTTTAAAAGTACAAACAACCACAGAGCAAGAATAGGAAACAATACATAGAGTGATAGAATCCTGGAATGGTTTGGTGGGAAGGGACCTTCTGAAGATCCTCTAATCCATCCTACCATGGGCAGGGACACCTTCCACCATCCCAGGCTGCTCCAAGCCCTGTCCAACCTGTCCTGGGACATTCCAAGGATCCAGGGGCAGCCACAGCTTCTGTGCCAGGGCCTCACTTACACGTAAAAATATATATAATGTATTCTGTTCTATACATTAAATAACCTTACATATAAAACACACATTCCAAACACCCAGAGCTGATGTCATCCCTTAATTGCCCCCTCACCCCTGAGCCTGGGTGGAGAACTGGATTATTTATTTCCCTGCCCACAGCGGCCTAGGAGCAATTGCTGAGCAACAATGATCCATCGAGGTCTCAACCCGTGCAAACTGTACCTAAACTTCCACTTTATTGCAGCTTAGTTCACAATCTTCACCTAATATAGGGTTACATCCCAGTGCAGCAGGCGGATAAATCATCCTGGAATATTACTCTGGCTAAGTTTAGCTGGGAGTGGAGCATATGTGCTTCCGAGTCACTGAAGCACAGGCCCATAAAATACACTAATTACTGGAAGTTCTGGTCACTGAGTGATTGATAGCGCTCTGCGAGGCAACTTCCCCGGCTGCAGCTCGTGTGAGGGCCTCCCCCAGCACACAGCAATTATTAATTCATGACCCAACCCTCAGGCACTGCTCCCTCCACTCCCAGTCCCACCAGCAGCAGGCTGGACATGGCCTGTCCCCACCCTGGTGGGTGATGGAGGTGGGAGAGGAATCGGAGGGAACGCGCTCTGCTGGGAGAAATCACCCCAAGCAGCTCCAGGGAATGAAATAATCAAAATATAGGCCAGCTTTTTTTGCCCGAGAAGGAGTTTGTGAAGTGCATCATTCCACATGGAATGGCTGAGACTCCATAAATATTCCTCAATAAGGAGGATTCGGGCTGCTGAGCGGGTTGGGCACGTGACAGATCCTTGTGCCTGGCTGGGCACAAGGAGTTGCCACCAAGTCACCAAAATCACAGCACTAGGGTCCCTAAAACCTGACAGCAACCAGGTGAGGCTCCTTGCAATAAGATCAACAACAAAAAGCATTTTTTACATCCTTGTTTTCCTTAATCCTGAAGGGAAGGTGTTACCTTTCCCCCACTGGTACACCTTGAGGCTGTTTCTTCCAGACCACTACAAAAATTAGGCTGTGCCACCAAGATTTGGGTTTCAGATCTTTCCTTCACCACCTCTAATCACAGAATCCTTTATGCTGGAGACGACCTTGAAGAGCACCAAGTGCAGCTCTTGCCACCACCAGACCCTGTCCCTGAGCAGCCCTGGTCCAGGTAAGGGTGACCTGATCAGAGAGCACCCCCAGAGCAGGGAAATCCTGCAGAACCTCCCTCACGTCAGCTCACAATCCTGACCTGGAATCTCCCTCACTCCCAAGCTGCTGAGATGTAACTAATCCCAGATCTCAGACTGCTCAGAAGGAGATTTGAAACCTCCCCTCCTTGACAGAGCCTTAACTCCAGTTTTATGCAGCCAAACACCCTCGAGACTGAAGAGCTTTTAGAGAACCATCTCCAAGCACAGCTGCTTTCCTTGGAGCATCCACTTCCAGCACCTTCCTCCTCCTCTCTGTGGGCTGAGTGAGCTCTTCTGCAGCTCCCTCTGTGCCCCCAGCCCGAGTGGGATGAAGGGTCTGCGCTCCAGAACTCTGACAGTGCTCAGGTGTGCCTGAAGTACCACAAGAAGGCACTTTGGTTGGATAATTCCTGATTTTCCTATGTCTGGGAATGTACACAACCACTGAAAATGCCTGATGGCTTCTTAAGAGATTGCTAAGAACCCTTGAAAGGTCCTGCAAATACACAGCTCCTGAGAACTCTGGTCACCAAACACTTAAAACCCTCAGTCTGGGAGTTTTCAGAACTAATACTAAAGAACTAATATTAAGAACTAATATATAAGAACTATTATTAAAACTGATGCACAAATTCCTTTTCTCTGGGGGAGACAACTGGGATGACCTCTGTAAAAAAATCTAATTTTCAAAAGAGAGCTGGAACACAGAGGGCAGTGGAAAGCAGAGACCAGGACGTGACACAGAAGGAGGAGCAAAAAGCCAAGGACAGGAGCTTCTACCTCCAAAATTTACTTGGTTTTGGGCATTAGCAAATTGCTTTCACTTCCCGAATTTAAATGTAACACCAACTCTACCAGGAGATAAAATCATAAATATCACAGAATCCCAGGATGAGGCAGCTTGGGAAGGACCTTAAAGTTCATTTCCCAAGGGCAGGGAACTTTCCACCACCCCAGGTTGCTCCAGACCCATCCAAGCCAGCCTTGCTGCTACTATTAAACCCCAGCCAGATGGATTTTATCCTCCCTTGGATGTTTTAAAGTTCACTTGTGGATTACAGCTAGGATCAGAGTCATATTGGAGAGTAACAAGAAATATTGGGCAATTTAATTTCTCCTCCCGTGCAGGACACGGCTCTTGGAGAGAGGGAATGGGTTCCAGAGCTCAGCCAGCCCCAGCCCAGCCTGGATGTGTTTTATGGCTGAGTTATAAACCCTGAAAAACAGCTTTTAGAAATGAAAATGCTGACACAGTGGTCAGTGTAGTGACAGCAATGGCACGGGTTTAAATTGAACTTGCTTTGTCAAGCCAAGAGCACTTAAATAAAACACGGGAAAACCTCATGGAAACACACAAACTATTTGTGGTGGAACACTTCTCAACAGTTTTTCTGGGTTAGGGATTAAATTCATTCCCTTCAGAAAAATCCTGAAGGAAGAAAGGCAAACTCAAAAAAAATGAAGTACCAAAAAAGATTATAACAATAATAACAATTATAATAATGATTATAGTAATAATCTGTAATAATGATGATGATATAGCTGCATCTCTAATTTCATTATATTTGTATTTAGTTATTTATTTTTTTATTTCTGAGGGGATGACTGAGCACCCTCAGACCTCTCTTGCCTCAAAGGGAACATGAACACTCCCCATTTCTCAAAGCTTAGGCAGGACTCCCATCCCAAACTTTTCCCTCTCTCCTCCCAACTTTTTTGGGGCAGTTTCCTCAACCTCCCAAATAACTCCCACTTCTCATCACACACAGCTTGGCAGCACAGAAATTCCAGAGGTTTTAAGGGCTCAGAAGAGCATTAAAGAAAATGAGAAGATTTACTGCCAGTTTTACATCCTCACCTGCCAGCACAGCCTTTGCTGCCTCGATCCCACCAGGTATTTCTTTTAAATTAACACGCTGTTAATCCCACCAAGGTGTGGGTTTGGAGCACGACTTCACTGAGTGCAGATGATTTTAAATCCTGCAGCAAACACCAGCTCCCCTTTTTAACAGCAACAAGAGTGTCTCCACTCCCAATCCCCACGTCAATAGGGTGTTACTTTAATGACAGTGACCTTGTGTGGCTCTTGGAGCACCTTTTTCACCTTTTTGGAGGCATTTTTCTAAGGCACTGTCCTTGTTTTCATCATTTAACATCACTCAGAGCACTTCAATCAGGCTGCTGCTGGTGGGAGAGGTCTCAGAGGAGCAGCTGACAAACCAATTAACAAAGCACCCAGACCCAAACTGGTTCCTGCACATCTGGTTCAGGAGAAACCCGTGGGAAGCGAGGCAGAGGAAAGTTGGGAAGGTGTAAAACCAGAGGAGGAAATGCAAATGAAAGGAGTTTCACCAATAAAATTCAGCCTGCACGTGGAATTGATGAGCAGCCAAGTTAGCAACTAACAACCCAAAAATAAACTCCAAATATCTCGTGGTAGATTACTGAGCTGCTGGGGCACAGCTTTTAATTCAGCAAAGGAACTGGGAAATGCTTTATAAATAAAGTCCTGTGTTTATATCACTCTTTTTATCACCCACACCACCACAAAGCCTTCCTGGAGTACAAGCTCAGCCCTTTTTTTGCTACAATTATTTACAGAGTGTATGAATTTGGTATGTATCTCTCCCAAATCCTGAGGGAGGGCTCTCCAGCACCACAAACCATTCAAATGTGCAGTGAAACAAATGAAGGGCCCTGCCTCCCTCCCCTGGGACACATCAAATTGTGTCACCCTGCCACTCAGGGCTGGCTCCAGTGACACTGATTTCCCACATCTGCAAGCACTGATTCAGCACTCACCACCTACATTTTGGTTAAAAGGGTTTTGGCAAGGAATTTACTGTGTGAAAATATAAAAACTGTTCAATTTTGGGCTGCAAAATGTGAAATGTGCCAAGATGCAGAGGGCCAGCACTGAGACTGCTCAACTTCATCTTCTGCTAAAAACAGTGGTTACAGTTCACTTAAAGGTATGTCCAGCTTCACCTTAATATGAGGAAAAAGAGAGGGGAAAGAGAGGGGAAAGAAAGAGAAAACAAAAAAAGAAAGGGAAAGGAAAAAGCCTCCACACACCAGACCCTACTTCCTACCCCAATATGGACTTTTATTTGAGACCTCAAATGAACAAACCCATTCTAAATACAGCCCAAATCAGCAACAGGAAAAAGCACAGGAATATACAGGGAATTTAAAGAATAAACAAAGGTTAAATTGAATGTTTTGATGTTATTTTTGATGTAAGAGTTAATCTGAGAGCTCTCTGCATACCTCCATGAAGGAAATCCCCAGGCTCCAAACATCCGAGTGAATCCCGTACTGCTCTCCTGAAATCCTCTCAGGCTGTGGACAAAAGCAGAGGAACAACTCCTGAGCCTTGCAGGCAGAGAGAGATCCTGCTCCAAAGCTGCTCCAGGGCAAGGGATGGGAAAAATCACACGATCCTGGAATATTCTGAGTTGGGAGGGACCTACAGGGATCAAATTCCAGCTCCTGGCCCAGCACAGGCATCCCAAAATCCCACCCTGGGAGCATTGTCCAAAGACTCTGGAGCTCCCCCATTCCCTGGGGAGCCTGGGCAGTGCCCCAACACCCTCTGGGGGAAGAAACTTTTCCTAAAATCCAGTTAAAGCTGCCTGGCCCAGCTCCAGCCCTCCCCTGGGCTCTGTCACCAACCCCAGAGCAGAGACTGGAGCTGCCCCATGGGAAGTGGAGACACCAAAAACCACCAAGGTGCTTCAAAGCTTCCCTGGCAGGGAGCAAACCCAGGAAAATTCAGGAATTCTTCAGGAAAATCTGGGTCCATGCACCTTGCAAGGTTGGCCTTGGATTTATGTTGGCGTTGTTTAATCCAAGGGAAAAGCCAAGGGCTCATACACATGAGCAAAGCACAAGGTCAAGTTGAGAGAATCCAATTTTCCACTTCCCTCCCCAAATCCAGGCACCACAGCAAGGAAAAAATTCCCTGTGTGGAGTCCAGAGGTTGGGGAATAAGCACAGTTAAAAAGCCAAGTTACTGAAGCCAAAAGAATCACCACACGGTGGCAACTTTATTTTATATACTTAATTTTGGGCTTTTTGACCTGTAGAGGGAAAAAAAAAACCCCAACAAAAAAACCCCCCTGCTCCAAACTATTAACAGCAGGTTTAATGCTTCATGAAGTGGAGTGCTGTAAAAAATATCTGCTGGTTTTTACTTGAAAGCTACAATTTAAGCATTTCCAAGGTCAAGTACAGCATGAAATGCAACAATAAAAGGCTCCCTGAGACTCCTCTCCCCACTGTGCTGTTAATGCACCTGTCTGGCCCAGCCACCTACAAAGGATTTTCACTCTTTAATAATCCAGAGACCTTTGTTAGAAAACAAACTCCCAAATTAGTGCCACTCCGATGTGGTTTTGGATGTTTACCCTGTGCTGCTACTCCCAGGTCAGGAGCTTTTATCGCAGCGTGAATGTTAAATAAAAACCACACTGCTGCCCGTATTCCCTCTAAAAACAACCTCCCAAAACCCCTCAAAAAACCCCACAATTTCACCAAATCTCACTTGTGAGCGACCCCAAAAATCTTATTTTATTGTTTTTTAATTCATTGAGTATAATTAACCTAGGTCAGGACATTTAGAAATGTTTGCAACAGCATCGTGTGATTTTTTAAGCTGATAAATTTTTATACTGACATATTTTTATAGTGACATATTTTTATACTTAGACATATCCTCACAAAGGTGCAGATGTGCAGCCAAGAATGATTTTATAACTTGATATGGGATGTGCTAACCTGGCCCAAGCAAGGTGCTAACACCCACCCCATTTTCTACACCCTTCCCGAGCCACCAAATGAGATTTATTTAATTCACATTGAGAGATATTAAATTGTTTATTCTTAAAGTTCAAGCTCTAAACAGCAAATTCCAGTGAGGAATTGTGGTTTCACAAAAGGTAAGGGCAAAGAAACCAGGTTTTTAAACAAAAGATGGATTTAAAAGTGGAGAAAAGAAAAGGAAAATAGGAATAATAGATGCATCAAGGTTGCAACACATGGCTCACTCTAAATACACAGCCCAAGGTATTTTCTCTTTAAAATTTCTACCACTGATTATTTTTTAATTCAATTTTTTTTCCTCTATAAAATGCTGATGAAATGATTTTTAGAATGTGTTTTGGTTGGAAATTTTAATTTCTCAAACAAAAAGCTGCTCTTTTTTTCCAAAAAAAAAACAACCAAAAATCAAAAAGTCTGTTCTTTTTTTCAAAGACAACCTCGATTTTTTCAAGAGTTTCAAATTCACTGCCAGCCTGCCAAGTGGGTGAAGCAAAGCTTATGACCTTCATTATTTTTTCAGGGCTTGCCTGGAAATTTGATGACAACAAACGACTCAATCAAGTAGCAAAGTGATTTTAACACAGAAAATCAGATCGAGCACATTTTGAGCTTAAACTTCTGTTTCACAATTGAGAGATGGAGGCATCACATCCTCCCAGAAAGGCAAAAAAAGCAATTTATTTAATGCACACCTGGGAAAGAGAACTGTAATCTTGGTTTGGGCACTGAAAGCATAATACAATTTAATTCTCAGCCCTGCTTAAGACCAGTTTGAAGCAACAGCTGAGCTGGAAAAGTTGATTAATTTGAAGCTGTTTCTTTGTCTGAATCTCTGTGTTCCAGCTCTTTTTTTAATCTCTATTTTTTATTTTAAAACCCCCATTTTTCTGCTATTCTGATGTATTTATTTTATGCTGTTTCTGAGTGTTCTGATGACACAGGACAGCCCAAGTCTTTCTAGGATGGTGACTTGAGCCTTTCAGAAGCCACACAATGAGCACACCTCGAGTGGAAAAGCACTTAGCAAATAAATGGGAACCCTGACAAGAAAATCAGAAAAAAAATACCTGAAAGCGATTAAAGGTCATGGATTTCTCCCTCCCCTTCCCTGAGGTTTGAAAAACACGAGCACCAAACACTTTGTGCTGTTTATATTTTTATTTTAAACCAGCAGAGCACTTCTTTTCTCAGCAATATCAGGAGCAGTTTGCTCAAAGGATTTTAATGGCCAAAATAGAGTTCATCAAGAGCTTTAAAAACTGAGGCAGTGGAGTTTTCAGGTCTGAAATGGAGAACTGAAAAGGATCCAATGGATCTGATGGAAAACCCACTCTGATTTGTGCAGAGAAATTTGTGCAGAGAAATCCAACTGCGGTTTGTGCAGAGAAATCTGTGCAGAACAATCTGTACAGAAAATCTACTCTGATTTGCTCAGGCTGGCACTTGTCAGCTCTGAACCCAAACCCTGCCCCAAATGATGAATCCTTAGCAATGTGCTAAAAAAAAATTCTAAAAAAAAAGGGAATGTATGGGTTTTAATGCACAGGAACAGGACAAAAGTGGTCTCGTGTTAACAAAGACTGACAAAAATTTGTACAGAAAAGTGCAAGTACGACTTTGGTGTTCTGAATTAAAAAAACTTGCACTTTGATGCCCTGATGTTATTAATCCCAATGTTTTTAGGTTCAGATTTCCATGGGGTGTTCAGGAATGCCCATCAACCTCTGCTGGAGTTTAGGGAATGCTTCCCTAAACTCCAGCATTCCCAAAACCTGGATGGTTTGGGGCTGTCACTGATCTGCAGAGAGCCACAAGCTGTGAGTGAAAAACTGGTTTTTTTCCAATATCCAAGTGGCTCTCTTTGTTCCCACTTGTCACAAGGAACAAAAACAAGAGAAGACATATTTTAAAAAACCACTTTTCCACTATTCCTCCTCCCTCTCAGCAAGCAGCAGAGTTGTCCCACAGAATGAAGACAGGGGATGGGAAGAGATGGAGATTTGAGCATTGATTTAGGATATCTCCTGCATTGAACAGAACAAGAGTGAGGACAAATAATTCCATTTAAATGTTATTCCTGCATCAATGCACTTACCGCCATATAAGCATTTGTTCCAACATACGTCTTGGCTATGGAATTCACCAGCTATCAGACAAAACAGTCTGTTAGAACAATATAAAGATAATGTGGAAATAAAATGGGCAATTATTCCTCATTTAACCTACAATCATCATCCCTATAAATCAACTAAAAATTATGTAAAAAAGGGAAGGGATTTATCCGCCAAGGCGTTAAAAATGATTAAATCTCGCCTGGGTTGGGGAATGAGGATTCCAATTTAAGCAAGCACTGCATTACAGTTTATGGCAGATAACCTTAAACAATTGTGTTAAACAGGATGCTGCTTGTTTTAGTACCCCAAACCAGTCTGATATAAAAAGTGAATTAGGAGGAAGCAGGATTGAGCACACTCATTTTTCAGTCAGATGTGAATAAAGCCCCAATTCATCCCTTAAACACTGGAGGGACAACAGAGCCTGCCAGCCCATAATACAAGGCTGACCTTCTCTTTGGGCCTCGTGTTTGGCTGAGAGGAAAAGGTGCTGAAATTCAAATCAACAGCACAGTGAGCTCATGGGTCACTAGCAGAGAAGTCCTCCAGGGAGGCCCAAAATGGAAATTAATTAAAATTTGTGCTGCACATTGTCAAAGCCCACCACTATTGTTGCTCCCAATATTAATTTTTATTGTGGGCCAGTTGGGCTCCCCAGACACGTCTCTTGCTCTGCCCTCCCTTTTGTCTGGGCAAAAGGCTCCCAGATCAAAGCTGCATTTCAATGAAGTTTGCTATTCGTAAGTAGTAATTACAATATCAGCAGTTTTTACTGTCATTAAACAATGAACAATCATATTCAGATGGAGGAAAAGTCGCCCAGAGATTAAAAATGAAAAGGGTTGTCCCAGCAGAGAGGGGTTTGCTGTGGGGCTGCCAGGTGATTTGGACACCAGGAGGGGAATGGGGAGAGATGCAGAGGGGGAATTTACCTGGGTGCTGACCCCAAAGTCACAGAGCTTCACCTGGCCCCGCGTGTTCACCAACATATTGGAGGGCTTCACATCTGTTTGGGGGGAAAAATGGATTATCCACATTATCCTGGATAATAAATACACCATTTATAGAGAATATCCTCCATTGGAAGGGAGCCACATCCAAATCCAGCTCCTGGCCTAGCACAGGACAAGCCCAAATATCCAGGGAGCACTGGCATGGTGCCTCTTGATAGGGAATATTACAAATATTATTTCAAATGCAGTGATTTCTAAGTCAGCAGCACAGATAAAATTCCATATATATATATATATATATATAAAATACATCCTTTGCATACAGATATGAGATGGTATTTACACAGATGACTTTATACAATACTAAAAATCCACATTATTAAACCTGCAGGTCACACCAATCTGGAACAGACACCAAGCACACGGATGGACAGGAAAACTCACAGGGATTTTGACAAACTTGAAAATCAGCCTGGAAAAAGGATGGAATTACAGAGGAATAGATGGAATTACTGCACTTGGCCAGGGATTAATCCTGAACTCACAGGGATTTTACCAAATTGCAAAATCAGCCTGAAAAAGAAGATGGAATTCCAGAAATAAACCATCAATGTCCATTCCAAAACCAGAGCATCAGTGCAAATATCCTGATGCTGACTGCTCCTGCTGCCACAGGAAGTTGATGCACTGCTGTAAAATAAAATCAACTGGGAATAAACTCAACATCCAGCCTGGCTCTAGTGCAGGAAACACTGAACATCTTTGCAGTTCCAGGGATGCCAGTGGGGGAGCAGAACGTGCACGTTATAGCCTGGCTTAAACATGGGAAGATTAGAGCCTGGCTTTGCCTTCTTCTGTCAAAATGGATTAAAGGCAACAGCTTGAATCAGTGCCTCCTCTCAAAGTGAGCACTGGTTGGGGGCAGATGGATGAAACCCAACTAGAAAAGAACCTAATTTTGTTTATCATTAGGTTTGCCTTGCTTTAGCAGCTGTTTGCTGGTACCACAGGAGCTGCCTTAATTTGTCTCTGCGATGTAGAAATGCAGAACCTCAATTAAGAAGCTGATTAAAGCTCGCCTCTATTTGAGCTAAAAATCCAGATTAGAAATGGGAGCACCCAATAGTTCCTATAGACCCCAGGTGGATCAGTACTTAGGAAGTGAGGTATCAACACTGCTGGTACTGTAATTCCTGCAAATCCTGTAATTTCCCCAAAAAAAACCCCAGTCCTGAGCATGCAGAGGCTCAGTTTGTGTTTGCTGATCTCCATCTTTAGGAATTCCACCCACGTGCTGCACTTTTGATGGAGTTTTGCCTCCTCTGGAGCTGAGTGACTTTGCTAAATCCAAGCAGTTGTGCTGAGCACACCAGAGGCTCTCTCCTGAATCCTGAACAAGGTGCAGAATAATCCTGTTTCACCTTCTTCCTAAAAAGATGCAGCCACCTCTGAGCTGGGCTTGGCTGGGGGTGGAATGAGCCCAGCCCCAGGAGCACACAGGGAATGCTGGTATCCCAGGATGTCCAGCTGCTCCCAACTTTTAGGGGAAAACTGAGTCTAACCAGTTCTGCTTTTAGCTGCAACAAAAAGGATCCTGAAATCCTTCCACAAAGCAAGCTGAAAACATGAGAAAATCCTAAAAGGAAGAAAGCACTGGGAAATTTGCCCCTTAAGGATGGGGAGGGGAGGCTGGGGACCCTACAGAGCAAGGGGCAGTCACACAAACCCTGCAGGAGCAAACCCAAGCTGTCCTTCCAGCAGAACCAAACCCCACCAAATCAGGGAATTGACTCAAATATTTGCTGTACTTTTCAATGGCTGTGCTCCTTTCCTCAAAAAGGAAAGGAAGTGACAGCCCTGCACAAAATATCTGCTACTGAAAGCAGGGAGACAATCAGCTCATCAGCAAATCAGCCTCTTGGTCTCATCACCCACTTCAGTTAATGGGTTAAATATTTTTTTGGGTTTGGGAAACGAGTGTGCATAAATAATGTTCTGCACCATCTGCTTGTGATTAATATTAGTGTTGAGAAGTGAAAGAATTTAAACAAGAGCCAAAAGGGGTCATTATGCTCCCATTACCAGGGCTTGCTTAATACAAATGATTTCTATGAAGCATCATTATAGAGGATGAACAAGTTCTCCTCGTGATGGAGCTGCCTGAGTAGTTTCACCTCCCTGCAAACAAACAGGACCTCCAAGCTCTTACTCACCAGTAAATAGAACCATCAGAGGTTCAGCTTTTGAACACCAAACATTTCACTCCTTGGTGGCATTGAAAAGCAAACAGATTCATGATTGTGTGAGGGGGGGAAAAAAAAAAGAAAAAAACAAAGCCCTGAGACGCTTTAAAAGCTGTCTCTTGACTTCTCCTGGCTTTTAAAAACAGCAAACAGCAAGAGGCTGGGTTCAAGGAAGGCAGCAGCGTGGTTTGGCAGAGGCCAGGATTAATTTTTTTTTTTTTTAAATAAGCCTTAAGTGGTCCGTGAGTAGGCAAGCTTTACATACAAACATAAATAAACGTACGGAAACACAGAATGTGTGTTCAGCTTTACATACAGACATAAATAAATGCATGGAAACACAGAATCCTGGGATGGCTTGGGTGGGAAGGGACCTTCAAGCTCATTCTGTCCCCCCTGCCATGGGCAGGGACAGCTTCTACCATCCCAGGTTGGTAATTCCCCAAACACCCCTGGATTTGTGTCTGTGCTCCACTGGGTGGCCCTGATGCTGATTATATCCCCCAGAAACAAAACAGGAGTGGGGAGAGGCAAACATGCAGCTCTGGACATCTCTGGTGAAATCATCAGCAAACAATCAGATGGGTTTTTACCTTTAACAAAAGCTTTGGTCAAATTCTGCCTGCCCAGAGGCGTGGCTTGTTCACCTCAAGCCTTTCAAAAAAGCTTGGATTTAATGATCTTAAAGGTTTTTTCCCCAACCTTAATCTTTCTATGATTCTATGGCTTATGAAAAGCAAATGGAAATTCTATCTACAGCGTTTTGACATAATAATAACATTATTATTATTAGTAATAACAGCAATAATAATGGTGAGAAGATGGGAATGTTCTTCTAGTGCCTGTCCCTCTCAGCCAGAACAAAGAGGAGTGGAATATCCTTGGATTTCTGGTGTCCTGGGAAAAGGAGATGATCTGAGTGATGCACAGACCTCCTCCTGCCACAGAGCAGATCTCCAGATCCTCAATTCTCCCTCATTTCAAACCAGCAACACTTCCAGAACTCCCATTTAAAACTTAACCAGGAACTGAGGTGCCCAAACCATGAAATAAATAAATATTTGTAATATATATAAACAGCCCCAGTACTCAGCCAAGTCACCAATCCAGCTCAGTACAATTAAACACAAGTGGGTAACATTGATTTCCTGCAATTCCTTTAAGAAGCAGGTGTGAACAAAGCAAAACACAGCAGATAAAATGCACACGGTCTATACTTATTCTTGAACTTAACAGATTCTGGTTTGTCTTTAGACAAACTTTGACTTTGTACATGATTAGACTTGTTTAATTGCTAATTCTGTTTTAAATCTAAGTTAATTTCTCATTACCCTTCCATTTCTACTTCTTATCCTCTGGGGAAAAGAGCACACTTATCATTGGGACATTCTCACATCTTCCAAGGAAGTGGTGGAGGTGTTAATCTTATGTTTATGTTTGATGTGGGTGTGATGACTCCAGCTCGGGTTTATTAATATGCACGGCTATCACCTCATTAGTTGTGAGGTTTGTTTTGAAGTGAAGCTGTAATATTTGCTGAGATGTCTGATCTGCAATAAAAGACTTGCTCATTGTTTGTTTCCTTCTCTTAAATTCCCTGCTCCAGCACACAGCTCTGCCCTGGGACTTGTGCAGCCATTCTTTGGAAATTCCAGACTCTACTGCTCTGCCCTGGGTGACACAGCAGGAAAATCAGGAGCCAAAATTCCTTCTCTTACCTGTGAGCATCAGAATCAGGAGAGAGCTGAAGGACATCACCTGCAGAAATAATCACCTGCCTGCCATTCCATCCCTCTGCCCCTGCTTTGAAGATACAGAAATTCACTTTTTCTGTATCCTAAAAATGGGTAAAATAATGCAATTCTGAACCTGGAATGCTCATTGTGCCCTCCATGGTGTTCTGCAATGCTGGGTCAATCCAGCAACAGAGCAAGGCCAGAAAAATCAGAATAGTGATGAAAAATCAGATTCTGAGCTTTTCTTCAGACCACAGCAAGGACCAAACATCATTCATCAAAATCCCAGAGCTGCTCCTCAATCAAGACAAGGAAACCCAGGCAGGAGGAGAGATTTTGTTCTACTGGCACAGCAAAAATCTGAACCTGGTTCTAAATATACAGCAGCACACCAAGAAAATGTTACAGCATTATACTCTCTCCAAATCACAATTGAGGGTGTGAGGGGCTGAGGAGGAGCCATGAGGGTGTGAGGGGCTGAGGAGGAGCCATGAGGGTGTGAGGGGCTGAGGAGGAGCCATGAGGGTGTGAGGGGTTGAGGAGCCATGAGGTTGTGAGGCCGTGAGGGGCTGAGGAGGAACCATGAGGGTGTGAGGGCTGTGACAGGCTGAGGAGTCATGAGGGTATGAGGCTGTGAGGGACCGAGGAGGGGCTGGAGCCATGAGGGTGTGAAGGCTGTGAGGGGCTAAGGAGGAGCCATGCGGGTGTGAGGCCGTGAGGGGCCGAAGAGGAGCCATGCAGGTGTGAGGGCTGTGAGGGGCCGAAGAGGAGCCATGAGGGTGTGAGGGGCTGAGGAGGAGCCATGAGGGTGTGAGGGCTCTGAGGCACTGAGGAGGAGCCATGCAGGTATGATGCCATGAGGGGTTGAGGAGGAGCCATGCGGGTGTGAGGCCGTGAGGGCGTGAAGGGCTGAGCCGATTTGGATGGTAAAGCACAGCTGAATAATTGAATTTTCCAGTCTTCAAAGAGCCATGGCAAAGAATTCCATGTTCAACTGGAGTTTCAGTGCCTTGCTCAAGAGGGTCTGCCCTGAAAATCCTGGCAATTTGTAATTCCCACCTTGGCTGCAGTCGCTGCTGGGGAGTTGGGATGGTGAGAAATGAGGGAAGGATGGAGGAGAAATGGATAAATTTCACACTGAGGGACTGCCTGGACATGATTTTACAGATCTGAGCCTCCAGCAACACTTGTGGCTGTCACATGAGATTTCTGAAGCACCAAACAAAATTCATTGCCTATTTTCTGTTTCCACTACCAATCAAACATCTCATTTCCACGCTGATTTTTTCCACTGGGCACCTGTTTGCAACCCTAAGCTTCTAAATCCCTGTAAAATTCATTTCTCTCCTCAGTCCTTTTCTTTTCAGGGGAGGAGGGAGGGCAATAAAAGAGCAATAAAAATGTTTTACAAGAAAGTGTGCAAGGTTAATGAGTAAGATTCATTCTGCATTACCCCAGCAGACTCCAGGCAGATGTTTGCTTGGTCTTTGGAGAAAGTGATGTTAAAATTTCATTGGAAAACAAAAAACATCTGATACTCACCTCTGTGTAAAATCTTCAGACTCCATAAATAGGTCAGGCCTTTCACAACCTTTAGGTGGAAGAAAGAAAAAAATCACATTTAGGGATTCCTGACAGGAATTTTTCAGCTGGGGTGGGAGATCAGAGCAGCCAGGTCTAAGAATGAAGGCAGGAGCAGGAAAAGGGGAGACCCCACCTCCCTCCCAGGTGAGCCCCTGCTAAAAACCTGCAGCAGCTCCTTCATTAATGCACAAATTAATAATACCCACATTAATTTCTTGCCAGGAGCTGTAAGCTGAACTCAGCTGAGCTCA
Source organism: Pyrgilauda ruficollis (assembly GCF_017590135.1). Taxonomy (NCBI): domain Eukaryota; kingdom Metazoa; phylum Chordata; class Aves; order Passeriformes; family Passeridae; genus Pyrgilauda; species Pyrgilauda ruficollis. The sequence goes on from NW_024522539.1 coordinate 644,569, forward strand.
CACTGAATCCCTTCAGGCATCTCAGTGGATCTTTAATTCACCTGCCCTTGCTGGGGTGTTAAAAACCATGAAGGCCAAAGGATGGAATGATTTGTCTTCTTGAAAAAGGCCAGAAACCAAGAAAATCTCTCAACAACCTCTTCCACTTCATCCTCCCTTCCCTTTCTTTCCCTTTGCTGCATCCTGTGCCTTTTCCTTTGCTTTCTTTTATTTACTTAATGCAAACATGGAACTTTTCTTCTTGAACTGTGAAAAATTCCCTCATTCTTCTCTCATGTTGGACCAAACACAAATCCTGCTGCCTCTCACAGCAGAGAAAGTACAGCTCCTAAAACACAACAGCTAGAAGTGGATACGACTTCTAAACCCAAATACAATTCCTAAAAACAAATATGACTCCTGAAATACAACTACTATGTTCATACATAAAAAATAAATAAAAGTGAATACAACTCCTAAAATAAAATTCCTAAAAGGAAATACAGTTCCTAAAAGTAAATACAATTTGGTCAAATTCTGCCTGCCCAGAGGTGTGGCTTGTTCACCTCAAGCCTTTCAAAAAGCTTGGATTTAATGATCTTAAAGGGTTTTTTCCGACCTTAATCTTTCCACGATTCCACGGCTTATGAAAAGCAAATGGAAATTTTATCTACAGTGTTTTGACATAATAACACCAGCAATAACATTAAAATAATAATATTATTATTAAACTAATAACAACAATAACAATAATAATAATAATAAGTTGTACCAACGCAAAAACATATCAAGGAGACGAACATTTCAAGCTTCCTCCAACGGCCAAAGGGATTTTCAGAACAGTAAACTCTTTGATTATTAAAAATGTTTTTAGACTATTGAAAAATCTTTAAAACCATAGGAAACTATTTTGTTTAAAGCAAGCATCCATTTAAAAAAAAAAAGGAAACATTTCTCAGGAATCAAATCAACAGCTGTGAGTTATTAAACATCTTTATTATGGAACATGTGCTGGGTAAGCAGTGAGGGAAGCCATGGAATTAACCAAACTCTCCCTTCAGACTCTCTGGGTGTACAAAGGAATAAAAAAGGAGTTTTTCCCTTTATCCTGGGCTGTAAATCTGCTCACAGGAGCCCCCCAAATGGACTCAGCTCGTTATTCACTCCCCTTACATTTGCCTATTAGGGAAGGACTCTCAAGCATTAAATATTATTCTAAAACTGGAGGGGAGAATCTTTTGATTGAAGCTGGAGCAGGAATTATTGGTATTCAGTAAAGGAGGTTTTACAACAATGCCTTGACAAAGCCTTGACACAAAAAGTGCTTCCACCTGCTGTCAATCTCTCACTCTGCTGACAGTTCAAGTGCACATCCTTTCAGGGAGAGCTTCAATCAACAGCAGCGCTCAAAACACAGAGCACAATGTCACTGCTCCAGCAATGGAAGGGAAAATAAATGTGTGAAGAGGCAAGCCAAGGCAGAGAGGCTCTGACAGCCCCAGCCCAGCTCAGGAGGGAGCAGCACCACCCCAGGAGTGGCCACAGCGTCACTTTGGGGCTCCCAAAATCTGCTTTTCCTTGAGAAAACACTCCAGCTCTCCACAGAAATAAAAACAGGAGGAAGGAGAGGGATTTGGAGAGGTTTCCCCTTCTCACTGAGCACAGGGTGCCCAGAGCAGCTGTGGCTGCCCCTGGATCCCTGGAATGTCCAAGGCCAGGTTGGACAGGAAGCCATTCCCTGTGTCCTGCCCTCGTCCCAGTCCCTCTCCAGCTCTCCTGGAGCCCCTTTAGGCTCTGCAGGAGGCTGTGAGCTCTCCCTGACTCCTTCCCCTCTCCAAGTGAACATTCCCAGCTCTCTCCAGCCCCTGGAGCAGCTCTGGGGCCTCTCTGGAATTGCTCCACATCCATCCAAGTCTGGTTGAGAAGGCAGAAGATGAGAAAGACAAACCCAGTGGTGCCTATTTAGGTTGGAAAAGCCCTCCCAGATCAACTAGTCCAAGCCCAGAAATCCCAAAGCTGGAGCCAGGCCAGAGAAGTGCTGGGATGCAGGGAATGCCTGCATGTGCTGCATCCTTTTCCTCTGGAAAGGGCTTCACTTAAAAACTTCCACAAATTGCAATTAACAGATGTGCAGGTCACACACGTTATCAAGCAGCTTCCACGAATTCATGCACTGGACATGTCTTGGGAGAATAAAAAAAATACTGTGGACATGGGGAAGGGAATAAAACCAGACTGGGGAAAAAAAAAAATGGAAGCTGCAGGTTTTGTCAACAAAATCCATCCATGGAGCTGCAGCTTTTGTCTGGCACTCTCCTCCTTCAGCACCCCCAGGATCTGGGTAATCCCAAGGTGTTCAGGGGGATTACAAGGACTCAGCACAAAGGTGCCCCAGCCCCCTAAAAAGGCTCTGCTGCCCCCTCAGACACAGCGTGGGGAGACTCAAAGGAGCCACTGAGCAATTCCAGGGAAAACAAAAGGCTTCTGCTGCCTCCTTCCAACAACTCCACTGTGCCAAAAATCAGCACCAGAGCAGAGGAGCTGCCAGGGCTGGTTCAACCTCAGTGCTCACCTTCTGCTCCCAGAGCAGCAGAAAAGGGTGAAGCTTCCCTGCTCTGAAGCTCCTTTGTTCCCCTCCTTCCTGAGCCCCTGCTCTGCAGTGGGCATGGGAAGCAGGAAATCAAAACTAGGAAAAGTGAAATATCCATGCCAGGGAGTCACTGTCACAAGCAGGAAACAGGAAATAAAATAAGTAGGAAAAGTGAAATATCCATGTCAGGGAGTCAGGCTCACAAGCAGGAAACAGGAAATAAAATAAGTAGGAAAAGTGAAATATCCATGTCAGGGAGTCAGGCTCCCAGGCTGACTGATCAGGGACAAAATGACCCCAAGGGGAATGAAAAAATCCAGACATGGAGACACAAAAGGTGGAGCTGGAGCAGCAGCATTAGGGGTGAGAGGAAAACTGGAGGAGAACATCTGTGGAATGGCAAGGGGAGGATGGGGGAGAGATAAAACCAAGGTGTGACGGATTAAACCCACACCAAGATCAGGAAAACAAGGAATGAGCAGCTGAGGGAACACTGGAAGCCCATCCCAGATTATCAAACCATCCTCATCCTCATCAGGAAAATGGGGATACTGTGAGCAACTTCCCACTCACTGCTCCAGAGAGGAGAGGAGATGAAAGATTCTCCCTCTGAACTGAGGTGAAAAGCACTCAAACTCCACAAGGAACTGCCAGGTACATAATGAGCAGATTTGAAGCTGCTCAGAGGAAACAGCATCAGAGAGGGATGTTCATCACCCTGGGCAGGCCACACAAATTAAGAGGAAAGGAGAGCTGTGAATTACAATGAACAGAGACTAAATAGCTGCCTGTGTTGGATTAAAGGATTTAAATTGTCAGCTTGATGTATAATGAATGTGAAAAGCCAGCACTTAATTAAATGGCACATGATAGAATAACTTTGTTATGCTTTAAACTGCTTAAGTTATCAAAGTACTCCTTATATTTGGCAATTGTTTTGCAGTATCTCCCTCCCTGGTGAGATCCACTGAGACACTGGTCATTACCCTCTGCTCAGCTGTGGGGAAAGATGGTTTTTTTGAACTTTTGAATTTTCTGTTGGTTTGTAATTTGAGTTTTCAATCGTGGCCAGTGAATTTTCAGCAGCTGAAGGCTGCAGAGCCCCAAGGATGAGCTACCAGGGGCTTTAAGGCTCCCACTGTCAACACCTCAAGACCAAACCCAGGAGATCTGAGGGTTCTTCTGACAGCACAGCCTCACCACCCCAAAAATGACCCCAATTAACCCTGCCCTGGGGCTGCTCAGGTGTGGAAGGGGTGAGAGACCAGCCCGTGACCAGCTCTGGCTTGTGCCAAGGGAGAAACTTCATCCTCCTTGAGCAGAACACAGAAAATCTGTTCTGCCTCTGCATTTTGGTGGCAGGAACCAACTCAACCCTCCAACAAAAGCCACTGAGCAACCTAAGAGAGAGGGGGCTGGAAAACCAAGGGAGTCTCTCTGGACAGAATAAGGACAGCCAGCTGGAAATCACACACTCAGAGACAAAGCATTCCCAGAGAGCTCCTGAGTCACCTCCTGAAGGCACCACAGAGAGCAGAAGGCCTAAAGGGCTGATTAAAGAAATAATTTAATAAACCAAGGTGATTAAAAGCACTTCTCCATCCTGATGGGAAGAAATGCGGACAGGAAGGGATGTGACCACACAGACTTCCAGCAAATTCTTTTGTTTCCTCACCCCACTGAATTTACCCCCATCCTTTCACACAGATTTGAGCAAAGAATCCTGGAATGGCTTGGGTTGGGAGGGACCTTAAATCCAATCCAGTGCCAGCCCTGCCATGGCAGGGACACCTCCCACTGTCCCAGGCTGCTCCAAGCCCCATCCAACCTGGCCTTGGGCACTGCCAGGGATCCAGGGGCAGCCACAGCTGCTCTGGGAATTCTAGTCCAGCCAGGAATTCCTTCCCAAAATCCATCTAAAGCTCCACTTTTCCACTCTGAAGCCATTCCCTGTGTCCTGTCCCTCCATCCCTTGTCCCCAAGTCCCTCTCCAGCTCTCCCTGGAGCCCTCTCCTCTCCAGGCTGGACCATCCCAGCTCCCACCTTTCCCTCACATCAGTCCCATCCCTCCCAGATCTCATGAGCCTCCAGAGCTTGTGTTGGTCACTCCCAAGGAGGTTTTCCTTTATCCCAGAGCCTCTGAGCACAGGGGATGGTTTGGAGGAGCAGGAGAGAGGAAGGACCCTCCTCTCACACGGATCCTGGAGCTGCCCCAGCATCCTAATGAACACCCACACCCAGATTTTCCACCCCCACAGTCAAAAACAGAGATAAAAAGCAATAAATTACTCACAGCCACCGCTATCCTTCCGAGAACGTGTTCTGGAATTTTTCTATAAACATCCAGAGACCCCCCTGCAGGGACAAACAGCACGTGCTCAGGTGGATGAAACAGTGCCCCAGATTTGAAGCCCCAAGGGTTTTCTAGGCCTTGGTTATTAATAAAAACACCATCAGTGATAGAGCAGCAACTGTGGCAGAAATAACTGACCTTAAAAACCTCCCAAACTCTGCATCAACACACAAAACAGCACTCAGGGAGTTTCTTACCACATCCCCTGATTTCTGATCAGGGATGCAATGATACTCAGAAAACAGCAGTGACAAAATGTTAGAAAACCTTCCAGTCATAAATATCAACATTAAAGAACTCCAAACTGTGTGGAAAAATGTCTTGGGGAATAACAAAATCATTCAAAAAAGCAGATTTCAAGGGCCAAAGTATCCCAACTCTTGTCCCCAAAAGCTGGTGCTACCATTCTGTGGTATCCAATATTTATATTAATGATTAAATGGATATAAACATCCAATTAAATGGATATAAATAACCATTGAAATTGATATAAATATCCAATTAAATGGATATAAATAGCCATTGAAATGGATGTAAATGTCCATTTTATATCCATGATTAAAGCCATCTCCTCCTGACATCACACCAGGGAGGGTTTGGCCATGTCCACAGCAATGCCTGAAATAAAATTCCTGGAGTTCCTGGAGAAGCAGTTGGAAGTTTTCCCAGTAAATCCAGAATGGGAAAGAACCTGGCACAGCCCTGCCAGCATCCCCCATTCATGGGAACATGGGATTCCCTCTAAATCCCTACAGACATTCCCAAGGGATTGGGAAACCTCCCTCCTGTTCTGCAAAAAAACCTCCTGATCAAACCAGAGTCCAAAATGTCTCCAGGCTGAAACACAAATTCTTAAGGCAAGAAAAGGAATTTGAAATTGAGGATTAAAAATCTGGCAAACTGCTGCACCAGGGCATTCCTCCTGCTTTTCCTCAGGAATACCCCAAATTCCCCAGCCAAGGGCTGGGACACCTCAGTCATTCCGGGCTGTGGGGTCAGGGATGGTTTTGGGGTGAGGATTCACGTGGGGAGGAACGAGAGGGACTCCAAAAGGAACTCGGCAGCGAGCTGGGAAACAGCTGGGCTGGAAAATAACTCCTTGCCTGGTAATTAAGAGACCATTTCCACTGCAAACACCCAGGACATTGGGTTAATAGATTTCTTGAAAGGAAAAGCTGTTTTGGCTATCAAAACACTACAAGTGAGGAACAGCTGTTTTGTCAGCGAGGACAGATTGCACGGGAGGCTCAAATATCAAACCACAAATTAAGGCTGCCTTTATTCCTCTTCTATTTACATTTTCCATAAAAGTAAGCGAAGTTCCACGCAGAGAAAATGCAGAATGTCCCCCAGTCCCAATTCCAACCTGCTCCGGTTTTTTAACTACCTGCAATATTATTAATACTCCACATTTTCGAGTCTTACTGTTGCATTTCATTCTAAAAAAAAAAAAAAATTCTCTCATTTAATTACTTAGCAATCAAAAGCAAACTGGATCCACTACTCACCATCCATGAACTCTGTGCACAATGAAATCCTGTTTTCTACAAAAAAAGCACCATAAAATCCTATGATATACGAGGAGTCACACTGGAAAAAGAGAGAAAAAAGCCACAAGGCTGTTTTAAAATCTGCTGTAAGAAGACTGAAGTAAAAATAATTCTGATGGTAAAATCCACATACCTTGTAAAGAATTTCTAACTCTGACATGATCTGCTTCTGGAGCTCCAGTGTTATATCCAAGGGTATGACCTGAAACACAGAAATACACAGAGTTCATGTAAAAGGGAAGTGAATCATTCAAAATAAAGATCCTGAAGATCCATGGAATAATGGCCATTGTGGGGTAACAAGAAGGAGAGGAATAGGTGGAAAGAATATTTTAACAGGAAGGAAATTTTCTCACCATCCCAACTGCCCAGCAGGACCAGAGCACCAGGGACTGCAGCCAAAGTTGGCTGCACTTCCTGGAACTCTAAATTCCCAGGATTTTTCAGGGCAGACCCTCTGAACAAGGCACTGGAAGTCAAACTGAACACAGAATTTCTTGCCACAGTTCTTTGAAGACTTGAAAACTCAGTTACTAAGCTCTGCTTTACAAACCAAACTGGAGCCAGTGCTTTGAGCCAGGCTCAGTCTGCCCCCACCCAACCCTTCATTATTTAATACTTTAAGCTACATGGAAGCAGAATTCAGTCAGTTTTCAGAATCAGCAGAATAAACACTCCAGGAATAGTGCTGACAGAACAGAACAGAACACGGGGAGCCCATTTCCAACCCAGCACCAAAATCTGTCTCCAGGAAAAACCAATAACCTGCCTCTTCCCAGAGCTGCTCCGGGGTTATTTATAAAAGCTGTCACTAAACTAAATTGTAAGTGGAGTACAGGGCTGCCAAGAAACATTTAACACACTTGTCCAGATCAATAATCATTTGCCAACAATATTCACTTACATTTTTTCCAGTGTGAAAACCTCAGAAATTCATCTGCTGGGATCCCACCAGTGGTGTTCTTTGAATTTCACCAAATTCCACCTTGTCAGTGGTGTCAAAACAGAACTTTATCTCACTCACTTCTAATCCCAGTGAGGAATTTCTCTGACCCCAGGACCAAAAATATCCCTAACATCCCAAAGCCAGGCCTAGAATGAGGAAAGGTCTGGGGCTCATTTGCATAAACCCTAATTACAAACACCCCAATAATGAGGATAACCTGGGAAAGCAGAGTTTTCCCATTTCCAGGTGGTCAGGACAGCAAGGGAAGGGCACAGACAGAGGAATTACAAGATTACTTCACCCCAAAATTAATTAGGGCAGATCAGCCTCACTTCCTCTGCAGAATTTTTTCACTGTTTTCTTCCAGCTGGAAATGTGTGGCTTGTGTGACTCCACCTCATGTCAAGGCTGGAGGAAATTTCTTTATTTACAGCACAAAAAGAGAAAAAAAAAATTATATCTCACCTTAACCTGCATTTATGATCTCCTTTTGTATGACATTTCCAAGACTATTATGTATTGGTGAAAAACACGAGGTGACAGTTTCCAGCATGGGCTGGAACTGTGTTAAAGCAAAAAAAAAAAACCAAAAAATCTCCTCAGAGTCACTGCTGCTGAGGAGGAAGTTGGAAATGAAGATTTGGATGCAAATTCCTGGAATCCTGGAATGGTTTGAGTGGGAAAGGCCCTTGAAGGGATCTCATTCCACCTTCCCCATCCCAGGGTGCTCCAAGCCCTGGCCAGCCTGGCCTTGGACACTCCAGGATGGGGAATCCAGAATCTCCCTGGGAACATTCAATAATTGGGTTTTTTTAAACCAAGAACTTTGCAGCACCATCATTATTTCCCTGGGATCCCCTGAGTGTGCCCAGGGTGGCTCCAGGGTCACACCTGGCTGAAATGGTTGAGCTGGGGATGGATGTGGCACCAGAAGGACTTTTAAAAAATGAATTTAAACAACATGCAAATCCTCTGGGAAGTCCTCTGATCTTCCTAATAAAGTTTTTGCCCAAAATTCAGCGATTTTGGAGCCCTCAGGCCCAGGGAAAAGGGTGAACTTTGGAGCTGAGCTGGGGATGGATGTTGGACCAGAAGGACTTTTTAAAAATGACATCCAAGTTCTCTGGGAAGTCCTCTGATCTTCCTGACCAAGCTGCATCCTCATAATAAATTTTTGCCCAAAATTCAGCGATTTTGGAGCCCCACTGATGCCCAGGGCGGAGTTTGGAGAGAAGAATCCACCTGAGCCATCTCCTGTGCTCCCCCAGCACGCAGCAGGCTGAGCTGTCAGGTGAAGCCCAGCAGTTGAGTGACTGAATTATAATTTACTCCCTGCTCAATTTGAATTAGGGAGAGGCCATTAAAATATCCAGAATAAACACAGCAATTCATCACGGGCTGTCACGGGTGCCTCCCTCCATTTGCTGGCTCCTCTAAAGGGAAGCAGAGCAAAAATCACAGGTCAAATTCACATATTCTGCTTTAATTTAATTAAGACATCCTTGTCTTTTACAGTATGCACAGCTCAAAGGAAATTTGGGGTATTGTGGGCAGAGGTAATAAATAATAAAGATAATAATGATAATCAAATGCTCCACTGAAATTCCAGCTAACAGCAGTGGGAGAATGGCAAAAAGCAGTGCACACTCATGGTTTTCACTGGGATTTTCCCCTTTAAAGAGGAAAAGTTACCTGGAAAAAGGGATTAAGTCCTCTGGAGGTTAAGGTTATGCAAAATCTGAAATTTGGTGCATCACTGAGGGATGATGTTGTGGATTATTAGCATTGGGTTGATTATTTACCAGCTGGAAGTGTTTTAGTCAACAGGTTTTGGTTATCTTGTGCAATTAAATCTGTATTTTATCATTAAAAAAAGCCCCAAAATGACATTTTTTGGCTTACTTTTGTGCAGATGAACTAATAATAATTAATATAATTAATATAATATATAATTAATAATTTCATTTTAATATAATTAATAATTTAATTTGCAAGCATAATTTAATTCACAAATTGCATCCAAGATCTGCCCCACTGTTGCTGTTATTTTATCCCAATTTTAAGTGAATTTCAGAGAAAACTGGGATTTTTCCTGACCACAAAATTCTACAAATTCCAGATTTAATCAAGGAGCCCAACTGCCCTTGGAAACATCTATGGAGGTATCAAAATCTGGGATTTTCAGGCAATTCCATGGGGGAAAATCCTGAATTTTGGGAATCTGAGCTTATTGGGAATGACTAAATTTACAGTAAATAAATAAATAAATAAATTTCCTGTAAATAAATTAATTAATGCAATAAATCAAATTGAGAGCCAAAAATCAGAGGGAAGGAAAGCGAGGGCAAGAAAATCTGGGAGAAAAATAAAATACCTGGAATTTCTTACCTTCACTGCCAGGATTTTTCCACTACGGACATGGTAAGCCCTGGGTGAGGAAAAAATTCAGTCATTTGAGATGATATAAAATTGCCTCTGCGAGGATGTGCAATACAAACACACTCATTTCACAGAAAAATGAATTTTACCTCATGGATTTTCTGTAAATTCAATTTTATCCAGCATTTCTAAAGGAAAACTGAGGAAAACGAGGGATCAAAAATATATTTACGAGGGAACCATTTGTCAGGGTTTGTATCTTTATTTTTGATATAAAATATACACTTGGAAGGCTATGATACAGCAGAAAAATAAACTATAAATGGGAATTTAACAGAATCGTTTAGGCTGGAAAAGACTTCCAAAATTGAGTCCAACCTTAAATCTTTGAGTCCAACCTCACATTTATTCATTTTCCCATTTTCTTTCAATGGAATTAATTGAGATTATCACCATTATTCAGAATTTTCATGGAAAATCAGGATTATCTCAGTCCCATGGGTATTTTCAGAGACAAGCAGCTTCACCAAATAAATTGAATTAAAACAGATTATGGCCAATTCTTTCTCAGAACTGAGGGAAAATCTCAGCAAAATTCAATTTCTGCATTTATTTGATGATCAGAGGGTGCATATAAAGATAGAAAGAACTATTGTTGATGTTCCCATGCACCAAAATAATTTTGCAGGGTGTTTCAACAGCAGTTTGTCTTAATTTCTGAGGAGAAACACCCATAATTGGCTATTTGACAATGACTTGAATATTTCTAACCATGAAAACGTGAGAAAATAAAGGAAGTTAAAAAAAAAACTCAAAATCCAATGCAATTTTGCATAAAAACAAAACCATTAAAGGTTTTCCTCTTCACTGGTTTTACTGCCTCCCTCTGATTTATGGCAGCATTGGCAGAGACGTGGCACTAACTTTAAAGAATTCTAATATTTTACCTCTCTGTACCTCCAGCAATTATTAGTGAAGAAGAAAAGCTTTAATAGTTGGGTTTTTTTTTGAGTCTAAAATCACCCTCAGACAGGGCAAAAATGTCATTTAATCTTATTTATAACCCTGAGCGCTCCCCTAATTTCTGGTAATGGCTTGGAAATTCCTAAAAACTTCACCTTAATTTAATAACTCCTGGATGAACCATTTATGCAATGGAGTGGCACCAGCTTTTAGGGGAGAAAAAACAGAGTTTAGCACGGCAGAGGGGAAAAAATCAGTGTAGAAAATGAGATTATCCATGGAAACTTTGACAGAACAGGAGGTGAACCCATGAATCCACAAATCCATGAATCCACGAGCTCTGGGGATGACCAACACTGGGAAAACATCCTGGATTTAAACTGATTTCCCAGATTTCAGGGGAGGAAAAAAAGGATTTAGCAAGGCCAGAGAGGAAAAAATCAGTGAAGAAAATGAGATTATCCATGGGAACTTTGACAGAACAAGAGCTGAATCCATGAATCCAACAGTGGGAAAACACCCTGGGCTTAGGATGAGCAGGAATAAGGGACGGAGAGGTTGGGAAGGGATGCTCCACATCTGTTGGGTTAATTGGGACCCCAGTGGACAGCTCAATTAGCTGCTCAGGAAAGCTGATCCTTTTTCCATGGGACAGATCTCCCGTTTGGGAGCGGGTGAAAGGGAGGAGTTGATGATTTAATTATGATGCACGCTAATTCATCCGTGGAAGCTCGGGCTCAGGTTCCAGCAGAGGGCAGGTACCTGGTTTGGTTTACAGAGCACTGACAGCACCAAGTGAACATTTAATTATGGCTGGGAATTGGATCACAAAGAGCAGGGAGCCCTGGGCTGGGCCTGGGGGATGCCAGGAGGGCAGGAATTTGTTTACTCCAGGCTGATCCAGCATCTCAGTTGTCCTGGCCTTCCCCTGCACAATAACTGTAAAGTGATTAATGGAGCTGGAATGGGAGCTTTGGTTACACCAAAAGACAACCCTACACCTTTGTGGTGTTTTAATTAACAGCCAACTCTTCAAATTAGGCTGGAGCTGCTGCAGTAATTACCCCTTCTGAGGAAAAAGGGATTTTCTGGCATGTTCCGTGGGACTGGAAGGTGGAATTGATCATTTTGGTTGCAGGCAGCATGGCAAAATCCCAAATTTAATACCTTTTGCAGGTTCTGAGGGATGAACCACAAAAATTCTGCAGGACAATGAGTACAGCATAAGGAAAACCAGACTTTTAGTCAATCCCTGGATGTCTACGAGGGGATTAAACCCAAATTCCCACTCAAAGTCTCATCTCCCAGGTTTTGGTGCCACCTCCAGAAGTGAAGCAGCCAAACCCATCATTGCAGAACCAGGCAGAGAAAAGCAGCAAAACCCCAAAAGCTCCTTCAGCAACTGGGCACATTTCAGGGAATGCACTTAAAATCTCCCAGGATGGCAGGAAAATTCCTAAAAACCAGCTAAAACCAGCTGTTCCACTCCTAAAAACCCCCAGATCCAGGGATGGGTTTGAGCAGTGCCCTGCAGGGAGGAGCAGGGGATGCTCAGCACCCAGCTGGGTTCTGGGGGACCTCCCTCACCAAGCACAGAACCCTGGAAGAGTTTGGGTGGGAAGGGACCTTAAATCCCACCCCATTCCACCCTTTCCAAGGGCAGGGACAATTCCCAAATTGCCAGGGACCATCTCCTGGTGGGAAGCTCTCCCAGGGACACAGAGGCTGCTCTGACACCACCCCACGCTGTCCAAGGAAAGGGCAGGGACTCCAACACTGCCTGCCTGGAAAATCCCCACTGGGCAACAGAAATTTCCATCCCTCCCTCCACATTCCCACCAGAGCTCACCATTCCAAGCCCCTGCACCCATCCCAACAGCTCCTAGGCAAGGCTGGCACAGTTTTGTCAAATATTTCACTATAAAAACCCCATGTCCAGAGATGTGAAGCCCTGAAGGGCCCCACATGAGCCACGTCCTTCAGCAGAACTTTGCCTCCCCCACTCTCACCCCTCAGGGGTGCTGTGGCCAAAGCCTGGGTTATTTTGGGGAATAAATAAGAGAGATGGTGTGGGAGCAAGCACTGTGCCTGAACAAAGCCCTGCAGCTAAGCCCAAGCCGTGATGGACTGCAGAGAGTGCATCCCTGGTGTCCCAGAAAATCAAAATCAATACCAGGGAAAACTGCAATGGGGCTCTGGGGGATCTGCCAGCTCCTCAGCATCTCCCCCCAACCCCAGACAGGAATTGTGGTTGTACAGGAAAGCAAATGAAAATCTGGGAGCATCAGAAGCAGCTGGTTTGTGTTTTAAGGAAAAAAGGGGAACTTCTGAAATGAAATCCACGTTACCTGATTTGTTCTTCCTGAGGCACAGAAAACCAAGGAGGAATGTCAGTGCTCCTCATGGAATAATCCACTGCCCACCCTAATATTTAATGCTAAAAACTTTCTACACCAAATATGATGAATTTCTACTCAACACAGAGGAGACAGAAGGAAAACAAACCCAACTTGGGAGAAAATGCAGCAGATTCTCAATACTAACAGCTAATAAATTCTTAATAAATAGCTTAGATGGCAAACAAAAGACTTCTCTCTCTTTCAATTTGCTCCAACCAAAAATTTTCTCTCTTCCCTGTGAGGAATTTTCCCTGAAGCCCAGAGGGAGCTGCAGGATGCTGTGGTTGTGGGACAATTCCTTCCAGGGCAAGCAAAGAACCAACTACAGGCTGCAACCTGCAGGCAACCACAAGCAAACACCAATTCTCAATTTTTTTCCTAATTTTTTAATTGCAAACCCCTTGCCCACGTGTGAGTGACACAACAATGATCACATCATGAGCAGGGGCTGAGTTTCCAAAGATCCTTGAGCTTTTTCCAGCAGTTTTTCCCATCAAACACAGCAACTTCTCACTAGAAACTGAGTTTAGTCATATGTTAAATCTCAAAATAAATATCATCTCTACCAAGAAGCCAAAATTCATTACATTTATTTTGTCACAAGGATGGCACTGAAGGAGCCTGGAGCAACACAGGATCTGCTTCCTCTGGCCACCAGGATAAATCCCTTTATTTTTTCCCCCACAATAACCAGGGAAACAATTTCTAATCAATAAGATATTCCTTGGCAAGCCTGAAGGATTCAAGGGAAAGCCATGACCTGTCTGCTATGCCAATGAGTCAGTCAGAAATGTCACCAACATCAGCAAATATGACAAAATGACAAAGTGCCAGGGAGGCAGCAGTGATGGGGCTGCAGGAGCCAGGGATGCTCCAGCCCAGGGACACCTCAGGCTGGTGCCACGAGGGATGGAGGGACAGGACACAGGGAATGGCTTCCCATTTCCACAGGGATGGGACACTGGGGAGAAATTCCTCCCCAGGATGGAGATCCCTGCCTCTCCCACGGCTGTCCCAGTGCTCCTGCCACCTGAACTTCCCAGGCCAGAGTAAAACCACAAGTGAATATTTTGGTTCCTCTCTCTGCCTTGTTTCCTTCACACCTCAGGATGAAACCATCACCCAGGTCTGTTAAAAACAGCAAGGCATAATTTCCCTCCAAAAGGCTGGGAAATCCTGTCCCATTCCCCCAGGGTTTCCTCTCAGCACTGAGGAGCTGCAGAGGAACCTCTCCACACCCAGACCCACACCCCAAAGCTCTCTGGGGCCATGGCAGAGCCTTTCCAAACAGAAATAAAAGCTTGAAGCTTCTCATGGGAGCTCAGCAGTGGCCAGGAAAGGCTGTGCCTGCAGCAAGCAGCACCTCCAGACCTGAGGGCACAGGAGGAGCCAAACTGGACATTCATGAGGAACAACCAAGAGCAAAAAGCTGTGCCAGAGCCAGGCAAAAGGAACTCAGCCCCAGCCACCAGCTGCAAGCTCCACACAGCAAACCACCCAACATTTGCTCAGTTTTTCCTTTTTTCCCCCTTTTTTTTGGCCTGGTACTGCCCCTGCCTGTGGTGCTGGTGGTCAGGCTGTGGCAGGGCAGTGACAGCAGTGTCACGTACTCCCACGGTCATCTAAAGGAAGACATTCAAATTGTTCCTAGGAAATAACCACTTTGCCAGTTGCTGCCTCCTGCAATAGCAAACACATTAGCCTGACTCTGTGGCTGTTAAATCAGGGAAGCCAAAGTGCACAGCAGTTGGAAAAAGGAGCTTTTATGGGGCTGTGCTGGTTCACAGCACAACCTCCCCTCTCCGAAATGCCACTGCAGATGCTTGAGTGCTGATTGCAAAATGATTTGCTGGGAAAGTGGCAAACAAACAGCAAATAGTGGTGCCTGAATGCTCAAACTTGGGAAAAAGGGCACAGCTGGCAGCAGAGGCTGCAGAAAGGAGATGTTGAGCAGCAATGTCTCACTTAACCCAGCTTGTGCTGGAATCCCAGCACAGGGAGTGAGAATCCCTCAGCTCCGTGCTGTGACCTGCTCCTCTTCCCATCTGTGACACTCAAGGACTCCTCCCTCCCTCCTGCAGCCAAACATTCAGGGTCAGCCTCCAGAAATGGGATCTGTGCCCATCCCACTGCAGGGCAGAACCCATTCCTGAGAGAGACCTGAGATGGAGCTCGAGCAGAGTGAGGTGCCACCAGCACCCACATCGGGTCACCCAGTGCCACCAGGTCACCCAGAGCAGCTCCAGGCACAGGAATGGATTCACCTGCTGGATTTAATCTGGATTAAAGCTGCACCCAGAGCAGCTCCAGACACAGGGATGGAAATGGATTCACCTGCTGGATTTAAACCAGTGCAAGGACAAGAGGCAGCAGAGCAGCCCTGAGCTCTGACTGATGTGGGTTATCCCACATGGCAGAATGCCTGGAGTGAACCCATCACAACTTTAGAATGAAATATGAAGCAAAGAAGTGTGAGCCAAACCTGCATCACCTTCTTTGGTGCCAGGAATGAAGATGCCAACATGAGGGGTGCTCACCTGGAGAAGGGAAGGATCAGGGAATTCTCAGAGCTCTTTCCAACACCTGAAGGGGCTCCAGGAGAGCTGGAGGGGGACTGGGGACAAGGCATGGAGGGACAGGACACAGGGAATGGCTCCCACTGCCAGAGGGCAGGCCTGGATGGGATGCTGGGAATTAGGAATTGCTCCCTGGGAGGTGGGCAGGCCCTGGGCTCTCACCCCAGCTCACTCACTGCTAACAAGCACAAACTCCCATCTCCCACTCGCTTCATCTTCCCAGCTATGGACATCCACCACAAACAAAACAACTTTAATTTAAGAATCATCCAGTTTCTAATTAAACAGCCATAGGCAGCTGGCTGGATACATTTTAATCAGTTTCAATAACGTATTGATTGGATACTGAAGCTTAAAAATTAAAAGTAAAAAGATGACCGGGGAATTGTCCCATCTCAGCCCAACAGTAGAACCCTCTGTAAATAACTCCTCTTTTAACCATCAGCTAAATGAACACTTCAATACTGCACTACAAAGTCTTCTGCAAAATTACTTTAACTAACAAGCAGAAATTTATCAGCTTCAGCCAAAATCAATGCTGAAATCAATTTGAACACTGGTTGTGTCTAAAGGGGCTCATTGGCAATTTAGGGAAATTACACCATGTAAATGCCTGTGCTTTAATTGAACAGTTTCATCAACTAGGCTGTGATTGCTGTCCATTCATTTATTTACTTTCACTGCAGCTCCCATTCTGCAGAGGAATGGGTTTTGTCAGGCTCCAAGGAGGTACTTTATCTTCATTTTATGCACTTTTGTGCAGAACAGATTTCATGGGGCGGCCGAGCCCCGCCGGGGTCACAGGCAGGGAGTGACCAGCAGGCACTGGTCAGCCTTCTTTAAACCCCACTGGAACCAGACAAAATCCAGGGGGGCACTTCTAACTCAGCCAGGCAGGGCTGCTCCAACACCTTCAGTGGACTAAAAATAAATCCAAACGAGGGAAGCAGAAAATGAATGCACAGGAAAGGAGAGCAAGGGAAATGCCCCCACAGGAATTAAGGGAGATGCAATTCGAAGACTTCCAAGGGACAAAGATGTGTTTTGATGACAACCAAGCCACTGAACCTGCCTGTGATCCCTCCCTGAGCACCAGGCTGGGACAAGAACTGTGGAGAAAAGGTTGGGAGAACCTTCCCTGGGAGTCACCCACCAGTGAAGCTGGGCCAGCTCCAGGCTGGGAATCTGCAGCTCCATTCCTGCTTCTGTCACTGCTGGGCTGCCTTGGGAAGTGATTCCACCTCTGTCTCCATCCACCCTCTGCCACAGGGCAAAATAATCTGTGAGTTGAAGTGTTTTAAAAAGAGGCAAATGATAGTTCTTGTGTTACACATGTGCTGGAGGAGACCTTGGAGCACCTTCCAGGACCTAAGGGGGCTCCAGGAGAGCTGGAGAGGGACTGGCAACAAGGGATGGAGGGACAGGACACAGGGAATGGATCCCACTGCCAGGGGACAGGGATGGATGGGAGATTGGGAAGGAATTCCTGGCTGGACTGGAATTCCCAGAGCAGCTGTGGCTGCCCCTGGATCCCTGGCAGTGCCCAAGGCCAGGCTGGACAGGGTTTGGAGCAGGCTGGGACAGTGGGAAGTGACCCTGATCATGGCAGAATAGGGAATGGGATGAGCTTTAAGGTCTCTTCCAACACAAATCATTCCAGGATTCTGTGATATCCATATGGAAAACCAGCAACAAATGACCAGAGGAGAGGAACAGCCCTGCTAAGATCTGGGCTGGATTCTCACAACATCTGAGGTGCTCTGAAGAGCAAACTGGGACCCCAGAGCCCCTTCCTGGCAGCAGCCCTGTCCTGCACCTGCAGCTCTGGGATAAACCAGGAGAATCCAGCCTTGCTCAGCCAAAGCTCCTCAGGGCAACACCAAACCCAGGTCATCCATCAGACCCCAGCACACGGAGCTGCATCCCTCAGCTCCCACAAACACAGCCCAGCTCCTCCAGCTCCCTGTGGAGCCTTGTGAGAAATATAAAATCTAAACCTGAGGCATCACCTGCTCCAGGGCTGCCAGAGCTGCCCCAGCAGTGCCAGAGGATCCCAGCTTTGTCCCAGGATGGACTCCAGGCTGTGGAGCAGTCCCAGCTGTCTCCCACACTTTCCATTTCATGTGCTGATGGGGCACCCCAAGGCTGGCTGAGAGAGGCAATGAGGGGAAGGGCAGATGCTGGAATGTTCAACCAAACTGCAGAATTGCTCAGGAAATTGCTCAGACAAATTAAGCTCCCTCATTTCTCCCTGCTTTCCAGGCTATCCAATTTTTCGGCGTGGGACATCAGCCACAGCCACTTCTCTCCCAATTACTCAACTTCCAAGTGAAGCCTTCTGCTCTCACAGCATTTTGCTAAGATGGGAACTGATGTTCCCATTCCTTCCCTCTCTCCCAGATCCTGGTAACTCCCAAATTAATTAGGGCATCATTGGGGCTTTATGGTTATTTTTCCTTTATGCTCCTGCTGCTGGAGACTCCAACAGAACCCATGGAGCTACAAAACCTCACTGTAAAATACATCCCAGGAGGCTGTGCCCTGCCCTAAACAGAGTTTAGGACATCTCACTTCTCCTTTCTCCTTGAAAAGCAAAAACTAAAGAACACAAAATGAGAATAAAATGAGGATAAAACCCTCATTTTGCTTCTGTATAAAGGAAACAGTGATGCTTTAGACACATCGTGTGAGGAAGACCTGACAGAGGAATTATCTGCCAGAGTTAAACACTTCTACTTTGTAGTATTTAGGTTCAAAATAAACAAAACTAAGGATTTGAGATCTAAATAATGTCATGAAGCTGCTCCTGGGACTGGCTGGCACACCCAGACATTCCAAAGGAAATCCTTCACCTAAGGAAAGATCTCAGAGGAGTCTCTGCAGGCACTGATGGAGCCCAAAGATGCAGCACAATGCAGATCCTTTAAATGTCTTTTGGGCTGACCACTGAACTATTTGTTCCAAACAAAAAAAAAAAAAAAAGGCAATTTAAGCAAACCCAGAGATGTCCTGCCACATGGGCAGCTGAGTTTCAAAAAATGCATCAAATTGGACTTAAATACTCCACGGGCAGTGGCAATCAGAGCAGGTGACACAAATACAGCACCTGGCACACAGGAGAGCAGCACACTCAGGAGCTTTGCTGCAGCAGATTTTACCCTTTTTTGGACAATCTTTACCCAAAACAGGGCACGCTCTGCCCGCTGAGCAGCACTGCAAGAATTCCTGCTTTCTGCTGCAGCGTTCAATAGACAGTTTGGGCTTGTTTTCTATTTTCTCACATATTTTTGAACATGCAAGCAACCAAAAAGCAAAGCTAATTAACTGGTTTTGCCATATCTAACACGAGAATTTTTATCGTTCCTTAATTAAGCAAACAGAGGATCAAAAGGTAGGGGCAGAATAAGATGTCAAAGAACTATAAAATCCCTTCTTTTTAGAACAGGAAAAAACATTTAGATTCAGCAAGTTCTCCCTAGAAATATGGCTATAAAGTATTGATTTTTCACCAGGCTCAATTGACTGAAAAGTTGTTTGTATAGCAATATTGGCCGAGCCAATATAGTGGAACAATTTTGCTCCACACAGTAATCAAGTGTATTTCTAAAGTATAATTATACTGTCATAAAAATAAAGCTAAGATACCTCTTCTCCAAGCCATAAACCACTCGCAGCTGTAAAGAACCCAAATAAATGAAATCCATTTTCTAACTAAAAAAATCCTGTGTTTTCTAACTAAACATAGGCTTCCAAAGAGAACCAGCCCACCTCCAGCCAGGGGGGAGCAGGAGGGGTGATCAATACTTCAATCTCAATAAACAATTCCAATAAAAGAGTTTTTTTCCATGGAAAAAAAGAGAGGCTGGGAGATTTTTGCTCAGCCTCCTGCGACGCGCCGTCGTGTCCCCCCAATGCTGGGAATATTTCACTGCCATAATGGATATGAGTCAGGATAAAGAGCTCGGTGAAGAGAGGGGGAACGAAAAAAAAAGCAAAAATACAAGGTAAGGATAACAAAAAGATAAAAGGAAGGGCGTAGACAGGCTGGCTGTTGAGCTGCAGATCGATCCCCACACGGCCTCTCCTCCCTGAGCCAACAGCCCCACGCCGGAGAGGGAAACTGCCCAACCTCTGCAATCCATTTCACCTGACAAATGTTCATTGATTTACTGGAATAAAATATCTCTGGGCTGCTCTCCGTGGCTGGGGCAGGGCAGCTACCTGCGAGGATTCCAGTTTGAATCCCTTATTTCCTGCTGGGGCACGGATGCTCTGCCAGAGAGGGAGAATTGGGAACTTTTTGGGAAGGGGGGATTGAGGTGGTTTTGTCACAGGGCTGGAGCCTCCCTGCTCTGGAGCCAGGATGGGAGAGCTGGGAATGTTCCCCCGGAGAAGGGAAGGATCCAGGGAATCCTCAGAGCCCCTTCCAGGTCCTAAAGGTGCTCCAGGAGAGCTGGAGAGGGACTGGGGACAAGGGATGGAGGGACAGGACACAGGGAATGGCTTCAGAGTGGGAAAGGGGAGATTTAGATGGATTTTGGGAAGGAATTCCTGGCTGTGGTGGAACTCCCAGAGAAGCTGTGGCTGGCCCTCGATCCCTGGAGGTCCAAGGCCAGGCTGGAGGGGTTTGGAGCAGGCTGGGACAGTGGTAGGAGGTGTCCCTGAGATAAACTGAGCTCCCTTCCAGCCCAAACCACTGGAGGATTCCACGATAATCTGCAAAATATCCACACACAAACCAGTGCCCATTCCCCGGAAAAGGCTGGAGTCACTCCTGTCCTGGAGACACCCCGAAGTCCCTGCAGCTGCTGACTTCAAATAACAACGGGATATAAAGGAACACGAGCCACAGAAACAGCTCCTGGCACAGGAGGGGCTCCTGCCTCTCCAGGTGAGATTGTCCCTGTCCCAGAGTGCAGGGAATGGTCACAGTCCCCACTCCAGGCAGGAGATCCCAGCTGCACAGCCTCAGAAACACAGGATGGAGTCACACAGGACTTTTATCCCAATTCCACAGCCTCAGAAACACAGGACGGAGTCACACAGGAACATCCAGCTTTTATCCCTATTCCCTGAAGAACCTTCTCTGCCTCTCCACCAACACCAACAAGTCTGAGCTCTAAAGCTCAACACTCTCCCATATCTCTCATAAAATCAGAAAATAACACCACTTCCTCAAGTCCTAGGAACATCCTTCTCCAAGAAAAGATACCTGAAGCACCTTCCACCCCCAGGGCCAACCTGATTTAAGAATCCATCCCAAGGCTGCATTTCCTCCTTGAAGGCTCTGGAAGTCCATTTCCATCCAACCTTCTGCAGGAGGAGTTGTTTTGCAATGCTGGCAGCCAATTAGAAACCAAACCAAATGCACCGTGGCTTTTAAAACACTTTAGGGGAGGGAAAAATGTTAATATCAAAGTTAAAATGTCTAAGGTATAAACAAAACCCTAATGGGATGCTGGGTTACTGTATATGGTAAACAGCTCTCTGGAGGAAACCTTTATTACTCCCTCAGGGCTTTCTGACAAAGTATGGATTTCTTAATTCCCACAGGAATATTTTTCATACCCCACTGCAGACTATTAAGTCCCAGATATTACATTCTGTAGTTTAAACTTTGCACGATGCATAAGCAGGAGTTTTCTCAACAAGAAAGTCTTATCTGTGCTATTTTAATTTTTACAGTATTAAAATTTATCCTGGCTGCAGGGCTGAAGCTTCTGCACCAAAATTTGGTTAAAATTTATCCTGGCTGCAGGGCTGGAGCTTCTGCACCAAAATTTGGGGGAGCTGGTGAGGCTGGGAGGGAGGGAGAGGCAGCAAAAGGGGATGAGGGATTCTGGAGGGCAGGGCACTGCTGCCACCACATCCCACTGCTGTCATCCCCAGGTGAGGCAGCAGAATTCCACATCCTGGAGGCCAATCCAGGACATCCCAGATCCCACTTGTGAACCCTCCACTTGCTCCCAGAAAAGATTCAAAGCCGCGTTAAAATCAGAATAAAACACCTCTGAACAATTTAAAAGTTTACATTATGACTTTTTTTCCCTGCAGAGCAGCAAGACACGCCTACACCACCAAATGTAAAAAGTAAAAACGCCGTGAAATCTGAATTTTGGGGCAGATTTGAGGTGAAACCCCCACTCACTTGTAGACGGTGCCTCCGTTGCCGTGGCCGAGGATGTCTCGGTATCGAATGTCTTGTTCATTCATCTCCACAAGAAAGAAAGAAAAACAAAAGAGATGTCATGCTGGGGATGGAAATGTCAAGGAAAAGCAACTCCAGGCCATAAACAACAAGCAGTCTGGGTCATTTCAAGTTCAGCTGCAAGAACGAGAAGATCAATACAACATTTGCTGTCCAATTTATAAAAGACGATACCAAGGGACAAAGTGATGGAAAGTTTAATGACAATTTGTTTGCCTGGGTCATTTCATTAAAGTTTGATAAAAGGTGTCAAAATGGAATGATATAATATAGCTCAAGAGGGTCAGGGCACTGCTGCTGAGAGGAAAAGGGGCTCCAGAGCAGCACATCAGCAGAGCCAAAGTTGGAGGTGAATGGGAACAACCCTGGCAGCTGGAGAAGTTTGGGATTTATCCTGGAATCAGCAGGGCTGAGCCTCAGCGAGAGGCAGCTCTGGCAGAGCTCAGTGCAGACGTTTTTTACCTAAAGAAAAATCAGTCTGGAATCCCAATCCAAGTGATTTTCCTTGAAACACACAGCAATTCCTTTGCCTCAGTTTTTTCTGCTCGCTGGGACAGCTCAGATCCTCAGATCCAGAGCACTGCAGAAATTCCTGAATTTCTCACCTTTTTTTTAATATGGATTTCACAACAGCTTAACATATTGCCTGGGAAGCAACTGAAATGTAAAACCAGAGTTCAACCTTCCCCTGGACAAGCAGAGCTCCTCTGATTTTGCACAATTTAAAAAATCCCATTAAAGACGTTTTTGCAATGCACATTTATACTTGAAAATAAATATTTTGAACAGAATTAATTCTGGGATAAAAGCAATTTTCTGTTCCAGAAAGATTCCCTCATTGCCAGATCATTTTAAGTAGAAAATGTTTGAGCAAATCCTGCTTTGAAAAGGTATTTTCCTAGGAAACATTAACTCATTTTCAGTAATTACTTGTATTTTATGGGACACCAAGTTAAATATTTCACATGACTTGGCCTGGCTGCTTAAAGATGTCATTTTTGTGTATTAACACAAGTGATGATAACAAGCTCAAATGTCCCAAAGAGTCAATACTCAGCATTTCTAATGACCAGAAAATGAAATATTTTATTGATTTAAAAGAAGTTACAAGGACAGAAATTATTAATCCAAAATTGATGTTTTTTCCTTTCACTACCTGAGCAAAAAAAATGTGATTTCACACTGGAATTGCTACACAGGGATGGGAAAACCTGAGCTGAGACAACTCAAAAGAGAAGGTGATGATTTCATTATTTATTTGGAATTAAACCTGGGCCAGGTTCCTTAGGAGGGCCCATTTGTGATGAAAATTAACATTTACTTCATTACTGAAAGCTCCTTTGCTTATTGCATTCATCAGGAAATGCAAACAGAAAGGGGGAAGTTGTTTCTCATGAGGAACAATTGCTCATGAATGGGATTTTAAATATGTAAAGAGTCTACAGTGATCCCTAAAATAAAAATAATTTCTCTCTGGCTGCAGACTTGGGAATTTTAAGGAGTTTTGCTCTTCCAAGCTGAATCCTCCATCCTTGGAGCAAACACCTCCTGCACTCCCAAAAACCTCCTGAACCAATCACCCCAAAGGAAATCCAATGAACCCACAAAACCAACAACAAATTTGTATTTTTGCATCCTGGTGGGGGAAAAGAGGAGATTTTTTGGAGGTTCCTCAAGTGAGGAACAACGAATGGAGCAGAACTGGAGACATCAAGCACGTTCCCCGTCCTCCTGCTTGCTGCCCACTGGGAAAAGGGAATATTTTCTCCACATCCCTCCCTAAAAGACAGGGGCAGGAGCAGCTCCATCCTCTGAGGCTCCAAGGGCACCCAGAATTCCAGGGAAAAGCAGGAATGCTGGGCTGGAGGCAGGATCTGCATCTGATGGGAGATAAAATGGGATTTACTGGCTCAAATAAAGGTGCCAAAAGCACAAGGTGATTTATTTATTCCACTGGGAAAACTGGATTCTCCATCATAAAAGGGTCTTTTAGCAGGTGGCATTAAACCTGCAAAACCCCAACCTGGAGGGGCTGGAAAATTCAGGAATTCATGGGAAACCAGGCAGGGAGCAGCAAACAAAGCATCCCTCCCTCCACTGGCTGGGGGATGAAACCAGGGTGGGTTTTGGTAAATCAACAGCCAAATTCCCAATTAACCCCAGTGAAACCAGGGTGGGTTTTTTGTGAATTATTAAGAGCCAAATGGTCAATTAATCCTGATGAAATTAGGGTAGGTTTTGGCAAAGTATTAGAAGTCAAATTCCCAATTAATCCTAGTGAAATCAGGGTGGGATTTTTGTAAATAAATAACCAAATTCCAAGTTAATCCTGGTGAAATCAGGGCGGGTTTTTGTAAATAAATCACCGAGTTCCCAATTAATCCTGGTGAAATCAGGGTGGGTTTTTTGTAAACAAATAACCAAATGCCCAATTAATCCTGGTGAAATCAGGGTGGGCTTTTTGTGAATTATTAAGAACCAAAATGGCCAATAATCCTGGTGAAATCAGGGTGGGATTCCAATTAATCCTGGTGAAATCAGGGTGCGTTCTTTGTAAATAAATCCCTGAATTCCCAATTAATCCTGGTGAAATCAGGGTGGGCTTTTTGTGAATTATTAAGAACCAAAATGGCCAATAATCCTGGTGAAATCAGGGTGGGCTTTTTGTGAATTATTAAGAACCAAAATGGCCAATAATCCTGGTGAAATCAGGGTGGGGTTTTTGTAAATAAATCCCTGAACTCCCAATTAATCCTGGTGAAATCAGGGTGGGTTTTTTGTAAACAAATAACCAAATGCCCAATTAATCCTGGTGAAATCAGGGTGCATTCTTAGTAAATAAATCCCCGAATTCCCAGTTAATCCTGGTGAAATCAGGGTGGGTTTTTTGTAAATAAATCACCGAATTCCCAATTAATCCTGGTGAAATCAGGGTGGGTTTTTTGTAAATAAATAACCAAATTCCCAATTAATCCTGGTGAAATCAGGGTGGGTTTTTTGTAAATAAATCCCCGAATTCCCAATTAATCCTGGTGAAATCAGGGTGCATTCTTAGTAAATAAATAACCAAATTCCCAGTTAATCCTGGTGAAACCAGGGTGCGCTCTTTGTAAATAAATCCCCGAATTCCCAATTAATCCTGGTGAAATCAGGGCGGGTTTTTTGTAAATAAATCCCCGAATTCCCAATTAATCCTGGTGAAATCAGGGTGCATTCTTAGTAAATAAATCCCCGAATTCCCAGTTAATCCTGGTGAAATCAGGGTGGGTTTTTTGTAAATAAATCACCAAGTTCCCAATTAATCCTGGTGAAATCAGGGTGGGGTTTTTGTAAATAAATAACCAAATTCCCAATTAATCCTGGTGAAACCAGGGTGCGCTCTTTGTAAATAAATCCCCAAATTCCCAGTTAATCCTGGTGAAATCAGGGCGGGTTTTTTGTAAATAAATCCCCAAATTCCCAGTTAATCCTGGTGAAATCAGGGCGGGTTTTTTGTGCCTATTAAGACCCAAATGCCAATGAATCCTGGCGGGGGTGAGGAGCTGCCTGAGCCCAGAACAGCCACTGAGGAGAGGGAGTAAATCCCCCCTGGCAGGGCAGCACTAATCGGGCAGCAGCCGCCCCTGCACTGCTCCTTATGAACTGGTGACACTCTATCAATGCTGAATCAATTGGTGGCATTTACCCTGAGTGACAGAAAAGAAATAAATATTTATATCACATCACCTCTATCAATGAGGCCGGGCAGAAAGCTATTTCTAACCTGTCAATATTTGATTATCTTGAAGGATCACGTCCCCTTCTTTTAATGATTAATATGAATTCCTTATTAAAGCTAAATGGAAGCTACTGGGGGAATATCATTAGGAATGCCTCAAAGCAGAAACTGCCAAAAAATAATCAAAAATAATGACCCAGGCCAGACTTAAGTAATGGTTAAGTGTGACTTAATCCCCCCAAAATGAACAAAAGTTAAAGTTTTATCCAGGAACCCATCACCAGTTGTGGATCTGTGACCAAGATTTTGCAGAACTCAACTGAAATCTCGTTTCCTCTCAACAAAATGCAGATTAACTCCCATCAGGCTGACTAAAAAGTAGTATTAAAACTGAATTATTGCTTTTTAGTGGATTTCAGCAACATTTTTAATATCAGAAGAGGTACTTAATCCTTTTTTTTTTAAATTGGGTTTAAGTGTAAAACTTCATTCTTATTTTCTTTTTAGTGGGTATTAAGTAGCAATTCCAACATCATAGGAAGTCCCTAATTTTTAATATTTTTTTAGTGGGTTTAATTTACATTTTTAATACTGTAAGAAGAGACAATCCCTATTTTCCTCTATTTTTCAGTGGGTTTAAATAACATTTTAAATATCATAAGAATAGGCACTTAATCCCTTAATCCTTATTTTCTTTTTTTTTTCTTTCAGTCAGTTTAAGTAACATGTTTGATATCATAAGAAAAAGTTTAGTTTTAAAATTCAAAACCCCAGGGAACCAATCTGTGACTCTCTTGCAGGGCACTCCAACCACTTGTTCTCTGCAGTTTGGAACAAATAAAATGCCAAATTCAGCCAACCTCAGAGAGATTTTACTCACATTCTGGGGTTAATAAAATAAATCACTTTTAAAGAAATCAGTAATATCAGAGTCAGCACCACCCTGATTTACAAGTTCAGCCACCTGCTGCTGCTGCTCCCAGAACCTCAAGCCACCAAGGGGAATACATTATTTACCTGGGAATTCTGGAATATTTAAAAAAAATCAGCTGGCAGGAATTTGGGAACACTGAGCTCAGCCTAAAATCCCCATTTCCAGCTGAATCCCAGGGACCCCGCAGCGCTGGGCTCACGTTCTGGAGGGGAAAAAACTCATTTTTGGAGGGGAAAAAAACCTCATTTTTGGAGGGGGAAAAAACCTCATTTCTGGAGGGGGAAACCTCCTCATTTGTGGAGGGGGAAACCTCCTCATTTGTGGAGGGGGAAAATCTCATTTGTGGAGGGGAAAAATCTCATTTTTGGAGGGGAAAACCCCCTCATTTTTGGAGGGGGAAAAACCTCATTCTTGGAGGGGGAAAAAACATAATTTTTGGAGGGGGTAAAAACATCATTTTTGGAGGGGATAAAAACATCATTTTTGGAGGGGATAAAAACATCATTTTTGGAGGGGATAAAAACATCATTTTTGGAGGGGGAAAATTTCTTTTTTGGAGAAGAAAATTCTCTTTTTTCCCCCTCACATGAGGCCAGGTGAGGCTGAGGGGTGGCACGAAGCTGCCCCTCCTCCTGCTGCCAGCCCTGCCCGGGCTCCTGACGTGCCAGGGAGGTCACTGCGGGCAGCGCTGAACGGGCAGCTGAGATAATGAAGATCTCAGCCCTGCGAGGCAGAGGGGAAGTGAAGAGCAGCTCAGAAAATCAATGAGAGCCTTTTATTTGCAGTGACACAGATGTCCCAGTCAATAGAGCCTAACAGGCAGCCCCGTGGACAGGGGCCTCCCTCCAAGGCTGCCAAACCTGGGACAAATGGATGTGCATGTTAAAATAGATCTATTTGGTTTATAAATGGATAATAAATAGATTTTAATATTTGTTTTAGTTTGATAATTTTTTATTTATAAAATATATTTTTATATTAAAATATATTTCGTTTTAATATAAAAATATATGTATATCTAATATAACATACCTATTATTTTAATATATTTTATATTTGGTTTTATAAATATAAAATAAATATATTTTCTATATTTATTTTATCTCTACATTTTATCTATTCACATATAAATATATTTATATTTAAATATATTTATTTATATGAATATATAAATAAAGCATACATAATACACGCTTATATGATAAGCATACAGAATATATTTAAATATATTTATTTGATTTTTATATTTTATATTTATTTTTATATAAAATATATCTATGTTAAGACATATTTATATGGCTGCTTGAGAATTCTGGATTCCCATCCCTGGGAGTGTCCAAGGCCCCTGGGGCAGGGGAGGAGGATTTTCACTTTGGGCTCTGAGATCCCTCCCAGCCCAAAACCACAACCCTGAAGTGATTCCAGAGAGGTTCCTGGCAAGAACCTGCCAAATATTTCAGGATCTCCTGCCCTAAACCTCACAAAGGTCATTTGTTGCATATAAATAAAACCTTATGAAATAAAATTTATTTCACAGTAAACTGTAAAATCAGGTCTTATTGCTCTTCTAACGAAACTAACACTAGCCTGTGCTGAGCTCCCATGAGAAATGAACTTCAAGGATGAAAATCAGTTTATGTAACAGCCTATTCTTGTGAAAAAATCAGGTTACACCTGCAAAAACAAGAATTCTATCCCATAAGAATCCATAAAGAAAATATGTAAACTGCCCAGAAACAGAGATCTTTAATAAACACATACTGGCCAGTGAAATGGATTTCAGCAGGCTGTAAACCAATTAAATTCATGCACAGTACCTTCTGGTATTGCTGTAAATACAAACTGGGGATTATTTATTGCACTATTTTAACCTAAGCACACACCTATAACCTTGGTTTTATCAATTAATTTTGGAATTTTCTCCACGCCCTCAGGTCAAATACAGATCTCTCTTGGGGGTCAGAGTTTGTCAGTGCAGCATGTCCAAAATTCTCAATAACCAGGGGGTTCTAACAATACACTGAGTAAAAAATTCAGTAAAAATTCAACTATTCTACACGATAAAAACAAGAATTTAATCTCACTTCCATCTCTGATGTGAGGCTGACAAGTGAGCAGCTAACTCAGTTACCCAAAACTGACTGAGGGGCCCCCATCCATTTGCAGCTAAAGCAGATTTTGAGAAGTGGGGGGCAAATTTCTGTGCCAATAAAAGCAAATCAGGACCCTGGACATTCCCATGGCCCCCGATTTTGGGTTAAAAACCCAAATTTCAGCTGAATGAGCCGGGAGCACCAGCCAGGCACGAGATGTGCCCCAGCCAAAGCACCCACCTGGCCATTGGCAAGGATCTTCTTCAGCTCTGCAGAGGACTTCTTCAAGCTGGGGAAGAAAAAACAAATTAGAAACAATTCTTTTTAACATTTCACTCTGTCAGATAAAGAGAGGAACAAGGGGAGTGTGTGGTTCCATATTCTGAGATCACACTTGAGGGGAAGGTGTGGTGAGAGCAGCCAGCACGGCCAAGCTGCAGGCAGCAGGCGTGAACAAGCAATGAACAGCTCAAATAGATAAATAAAATTTTAAAAAATCAATGCATTTTCCACCTTACAGCTGGTTTAGACACCTGACTGCACAACCTGCTGGGACACGAGCTACTGCTCACCAGCTCTAAGAGGGAAATTTAAAATAAAGCTGCTCTCGTGTGTCAGGGGTTTTAAAAAAAACACAGGAAAATGTGGTTCACACCCAGTTTTCCTGTACTAATCTGGTTTTTGAGCTCCCCAAAGCATGACTCCAGGAATTCCTGGGGATCTCAGCTCTGGGCTGTGCTGCCAGGGATGTCACCTCCTCCAGGGACCCCAGCCTGGAGCAGAATTGCTGATTTGGGACCTCGGGCCGTGCCGAAATCCCCGCGGGGAGCCCAGCTTTCCATGGGCACCCATTCCAGGGCACTGTGCTGAGCCCCTGGCTGTTCCAGGAGCATCCACCCCCAAACCAATACAACAAAACTCACTTGAATTCCCTTTGCCTTTCCAGGAGAATCCACCCCCAAACCAATACAACAAAACTCACTTGAATTCCCTTGGCTTTTCCAGGAGAATCCACCCCCAAACCAATACAAGAAAAGTCACTTGAATTCCCTTGGCTTTTACAGGAGCATCCACCCCCAAACCTTCCAGGAGAATCCACCCTCAAACCAATACAACAAAACTCACTTGAATTCCTTTGCCTTCCAGGAGAATCCACCCCCAAACCAATACAACAAAACTCACTTGAGTTCCCTTTGCCTTTCCAGGAGAATCCACCCCCAAACCAATACAAGAAAATTCACTTTAATTTCCTCTAGGAGAACTTCACCAAGCCTCACCTCTCAGCCTGGTGAGTTAAAGAGTGAAACCTTCCATGCCCTCAAACTCCTTCAAAAACTCACAAAATGCTGGTTTTTCCCCTCCTTTCCTGACTAACTCTGCTCCTTCAACACAACAAACTGCCAGGGCAGCAACATCTGCAAAACTTCATCTCAAAGGGACGTTCTGCTCTTATTACTGAAGTTAAAAAAAAAAAAAAAAAGTACAAAATAATATATTCTTGAAAGGGCTGTGCACGTGTCTTGATCACAGATCATTATTAACAGGAACAGTGAAAACACAGATTTCATATTTGGTGGCTTTGTTCTTTAATAGGCCTCTTGTTCCCACGACTGCTTTAAAGAAAAATTAAGTTTTCCAAGGAAACATAAGTTGATCTTGTCATCTTTCATGACTAACAATTTGTGAACATGAAACAAAGAGAGACTTTCAATTACTTCAAAAACAAAACTCCTGGTGCAGAAGGTTTTGGAAAAGGAATGGCAATTAACCACCAGATAAGGTGACAAGAATCTTCTAGAAGCTTCATTTTCAATGCACTTGAAGAACAAGCTCAAAGTACAGGAGGTACTGAAAGGAAGCACGCAGCAGTGACAGAAAAATCTGCTTTATTTAGCTCAGCCTGGGGGACTGCAGAACACAGAGATTTATTCAGATTTATTTCCTCTTCATTTAAGAGTTTTGGGATGGGGCAAACTTTGCCAGGATGGGATTTTTTTAAAACCTTCACAATTACAGAGCCACCAAAGGCAGCAGCAAACTGGGATTGCTGGTTTTTGGATGGGGTTTCCAGTGGGGGAAAAACCCCAGCCCTGCTGTGGGTGAGGCTGGAATCTCCCCCAGTGAAAATGGGATTTGTGGGACTGTCCCAGCCTCAGGACAGGCCCCCAAAATTCACCCTCCAAACGTGCCCAGAACACCACAAATGTGCCCCTCTGGTCACGTTAACCTGTGGCAATTCACCTTTTCAATCTTCACAACATTCCTTTGCTCTTCCTTTTTCTCAGGGAGAAAAGGGAGCAGGATGCTGATGCACGGATAAATGGAATATTGTGAGCTTATTAGAATAATAGAATAATTTAGGTTGAAAGGAGCCTCCAGAGAATTCTGTTCCCATGGCTCAGACATGCTCTTGTCGGAAGAAGATGGAGCCAGACCCTCCTTATTTCTCTTGAAGGATACAGAAAGATTTTTTGTAGGTTTTTACCATCAGTATTATGATTTCCTGTAACAATTCATGTAATAAAAAGGAGTTTATCCTCCAGCATTTGAAAAACAAATCTCTAGAGAAAAAAAAAGAGAATGAGTTCTCTTGCATTTTAAGACCACAATATGGGTTTTCAAATTGGGGCTGGAAAGTAAAAAGCAAGATAAGGGGGATGGACTCCAAAACTTGCTGGAACTGTAGTTAACAGGCACCTAAACTGAAAAGATTTTTAAAAAATGCTACCCCACCCTAACAAACCTACCTAAGTTTATTATTTAGGCTATTTATTGGTACAAACCTATGAAAGGGAATTAAACTTTCAAATCAAGGAGTCCTGGAAGGAACAAGCAACATGAACACAGACCCTGGCACTGGAGCAGCCACAGGAGATCAGCCCCAAATTGCACCTCAGGGCTTTTCAAACTCAGAGCCACCTGAAACACCCAGCAAATCCTCATTTCTCCAGCAGCAAATCCCTATTTTGTCCTACAATCCCCAGCAAACCCTTATTTCTCCAACAGCAAACCCTGATTTTGTCCTGGAATTCCCAGCAAACCCTTATTTCTTCCTGAAACACCCAACAAATCATCATTTCTTCTCAAAACACCCACCAAATCCCTATTTCTCCAACAGCAAACACTAATTTCTCCCTGAAACATCCATCAAACCCTAATTTCTCCCTGGAATCTCCAGCAAACCCTAATTTCCCCACCCCCAAACCCTAACTTCCTCGTGAAACACCCATCGAGCCCTAATTGCTTCCTGGAATTCCCATCAATCCCTCATTTCTCCAGCAGCAAACCCTAATTTCTCCCTGAGACACCCACCAAACCCTAATTTCCTTCTGAAACACCCCTCAAACCCCAATTTCTCTCCCTGGAATCCCCACCAACCCTCATTTCTTCATCACCAAACCCTAATTTCTACCTGAAACACCCATCAAACCCCAATTTGTCCAGCAGCAAACCTAAATTTCTTCCTGAAAACACCCATCAAACCCCAATTTCTCCCTGAAATCCCCACCAATCCTCATTTCTCCATCACCAAACCCTGATTTCTCCCTGAAACACCCATCAAACCCTAATTTCTCCAGCAGCAAACCCTAAATTTCTTCCTGAAAACACCCAGAAAACCCCAATTTCTCCCTGAAACACCCAGCAAACCCTAATTTCTTTCTTAAATTCTCAGCAATCCCCAATTTCTCCAGCAGCAAACCCTAATTTACTCCTGAAACACCCATCAAACCCTGATTTTCCCCTGGAATCCCCACCAAACCCTCATTTCTTCATCACCAAACCCTAATTTCTCCCTGACACACCCATCAAATCCTAATTTCTCCATCACCAAACCCTGATTTCTCCATCACCAAACCCTGATTTCCCCCTGGAACACCCATTAAACCCTCATTTCTCCATCACCAAACCCTAATTTCCCCCTGGAACACCCACCAAACCCTGATTTCTCCATCACCAAACCCTCATTTCTCCATCACCAAACCCTGATCTCCCCCTGGAACACCCACCAAACCCCAATCTCCCCCTGGAAAACCCACCAAACCCTGATCTCCCCTGGGATCCCCACCAACCCTCATCTCCCCAGCACAAACCCGCGGGAAGAATCCCCAGCAGCCCCAACCCAACGCCACCCAGGGGAACTCCACCTTCCCACCAGCAAACCCACCCAAGCCCAGCTCTCCTGGGACCAGCCACAGGTGAGGGCCCCATTTTGGGTCCCAAAAGCAGGGAATGAGGGAGGAAGGCAGCAGAAGTCCTCACCTGTTGCTGGGGAGGGCCTCGGAGGCGGCCGAGGCGCCGCTGCCGGCCCCCGCCCGCGTGTTCACCTGCGGGGAGAGAGAGGAGCCTGAGCAGAGCCCTGCTCGCAGGACACCCTGCTAATTAACCTCTAATCTGCCACGGATTCCTCATCTCGCCAGCAAGGTTAATTAGCTGGTTGCTAGGCACGCTGGTGGTGGAGGGCTGGATGTAGGTTAGCGGGATGCGCAGCTCTGGGGCTGCAGCGCGCTCGGGGCTGAAGGAACGCGCTGGGAAAAGGGAGAAATTCAGGGTTTATTCCTCATTTTGGACACTCAAAAATCACTTAATGTGTTTATGGTCTCCTCCACGCGATTGTAGGGGCAATAAGGAATTAAAAATGTAAAGTAACTCCATTGTGGTGCCTCCCACAATTGGGTAAATGGCTGAAATCACAGGAATGAGGTGGGGGTTTAAAAGCTTTGAAGTAGTGGCAGACAGCAGTTGATAAATGAACTACTAAAATTTAAGAACATGATTAGCAGAGGTTAAAAACAAAAAGGCAAACCCATTCTTAATAAAACCACATATATAAATATAGATATCACAGCCAACATTTTGCAGATGAATCCTTCTCCCACCCTCACCAAAGGAAAAAAAAAAATCCAGAATTAAAAAAAAAAATCTGCTTGTCAGAGCTCAAGAAAGTGCAGTTTTATTTGACATTTCAATAAGTGGAACACAGCATTACAAATCCATCTAAGTTTGCTGAAACAATTACTGAAATTCGTACCTTGAGGCCATGTATGTTCCGTTTCCCAGGAGGTTTGCAGGCTGAAACAGTAATTGACTAAATTGTAGAACACATCAGGGCCATTTACAAATTTGCTCAAAATGAATCTTTTCAAAAGAAATGAGGGTGACACCAAAATTAGCAGAGAGAAATGATTGAAAAGTGCCTGGCGAGACCCAGAGTGGGAATTACAGCCCAGGATTTTTAACTTGCAGGAGTGAGCATTTATAAATGCTAAGAGCTTCCTGACACCGTGGAATGGAAATTCTAATTTCTGCTCAGAACACAGCACAAGCCAGAGAACCCTCGGCTCAAACCAGGGGATTTTTTGGTAATTCAGATTGCAACCTTGTGGTGCTGTGTTTTCACACACTGGGTTTTTTTTTCTTTTTTTCCCCTGGAATTTCACAGGGATGTTTGCAATCCAATATTGGGATTTTTAGGGAATTGGCTGTGTCAGGAATTGGTCATTTTGGCAGAGGCACTTTGGGGGAAATGGGGAAGAAACGTGGGGGGAAAATGGGCAAGAAATGGGTGGAAAAACAGGGAGGAAAAACCTGGGGGAAAACCAAACCTGGGGAGAAACCCCAAACCTGGGGGGAGAAAACCATGGCAGGGGTAACAGCAGAGCCTCCAAAAGGTAAATACTGAATAAATAAAAGGTAAATATGGGGGATAACAAATATGGGGGAAAAAACAAACAAGGGGGGAAAAAACAGGGGGAAAAACCATGGCAGGGGTAACAGCAGTGAGCCTCTCTAGTAAATACCAAATAAAGGTAAATACCAAATCAATAAAAGGTAAATATCAAATAAATAAAAGGTAAATATGGAGGAAAAACATGGGGGAAACCTGGGGAAAACCCAAACCTAGGGGAAACACCATGGCAGGGGCAACAGCAGAGCCTCCAAAAGGTAAACAGAGAATAAATCAAAAGTAAATATGGGGGAAAACCATGGGGAAAAACAAACCTGGGGGAAAAACCCAAACCTGGGGCAACAGCAGAGCCTCCAAAAGGTAAATATTGAATAAATCAAAGGTAAATATGGGGGAAACCCCTGGGGGAAACACAAACAGGGGGGAAACCGTGGCAGGGTAACAGCAGTGAGCCTCTCAGGTAAATACTGAATAAACAACAGGTAAATAGTGAATAAATAAAGGTAAACAGTGAATAAATAAAGGTAAACAGTGAATAAATGGCACTGAAAATGTGACTTTTTGGGGCAGAGCTGCCAACGTGGCACTTGGTGGTGTCTGGGCTCAGAGGGATGAGCTGCTGGAGGAGGAAAGCTTTTCCTGAGCTGTGGCCAGGGAACACCCCATCTCTCCAGGCAGGGATGAGCTCTGGGAAGGTTTTTTGGGTGTGGAAGCCCCAGGGCTGCGTGTCCCAGGCACGTCCCAGCCCCAGTGCCCTGCAAGGCTGTGCTAAGGGGCTGTCACTGCTGAGTGATGGCAGAAATGGGATTTTTTTTCCCCCTCCTGTTGGTGACAGCAGGAAGCAGAACTGTTTATGAGGGAGAAGGACACAGGTGATGGTTATTAAACACAGCACTGAGGGCCACGTGCCTTTAACAACATCCAAAATTACCACGTGCATCCAAAGAGGGCAAATGTTACATATTAAAAAAATAATAACCCAGAATGATAAATTATAAATATCTATCAGCCCGTCCTGGTTTGCCAATAGATTAAAATTGGCATTTTGAACAAGATATTCAATCAATAATGATTTTTATGGTGTGCATTTGGATGCTGTGTTCACCTTGCATTCCACAAATGGGATGTAAATAACATGGGTAAAAGACAGAGATAAATAGATATAAATATCTATAAATAAATATAAAAACATATGTAGATATAGATAAAAATATACACAGATATATAAAAATACATGTAGATATATAAATATGTATAGATATATATTCAAAATAGATATATTAAAATACCTAGATAGCTATTAAAAATATGTAGATATCCATAAAAATATGTAAATATCTATAAAAATATAATTGATACAGATAAATATATGTAGATATAAAAATATATTAATAGATACATGTATAGAAATGTATATATATAAAATATATATAGATATATTTGTGTGCACACATTTTTTATATGTACACCACATAGAGATGTTTATTTTTAATATAACATCCCCCTCTGGCTCTTACTACCTAACCAACAATAATAAACCCATTAAAAAACAGAGAAAATAGCAATTTTTTTCCCCTTAAAGATCTTTTTGTCATGAAATAAATAAAGCACAGCCCAGGTAACACAGGTTGGCATGTGGAAATTTACTCCTGAAAGGATTTTTACAGAATACAGGAGTTTTTGGGAGCAGGAACTGAGGCTTCCTCAGAAGTTAGAGAGGCAGAAAAGGAAAAGAACTCAAAGGATTTGCAAAGAAATCTCTTAAAAGGGAAGAAGTGGAAATTAGAGGCAGAAAAGCTGCAGATGCTGCTGGGCCTTTCAAGTGGGGAACGTGGAGAGCCAGGGCCAGGAGGGCACAGGAGAAAAGGGCTGCCAAAATTTGGGATGTTCATTAGGGAGGCAGGACAAGGAGACAGGAAAGGAAAAAAAATTCAAAAAAGAGCAAGAAAGTGGAAAAATAAAAAAAAAGGGGGCAGGAAAGCAGAAAAAAAAGAGCAGAAAAGCAGATTTTGTTGGGTGTTTCAGAGGAGCTCAGGGGTGGGTTTGGGGGGTTTGAAAGCTCTAACAGAGGAAAAAAAAGGGGTTTTAAGGATGTGGTTTGGGAAGATGGAACCAAAGGTGAGCTCTGGAGCAATCTGGAGGGAGTGGGAAGGAGGAAATGGCAGCAGAGAGGCAGAGCTGAGGCAGGGGGAGAACCTGGAGGAGCTGGGGGGATTGAAGCTGGGGCAGAACGGAGACAATTCCCAGCTCTGCCCAGCCACAGGAGATCATCCAGGAGACTGCAGCAGGAACAGGAATTCCCAGGGCTGGCTCTTCAGGAATGAGCCAAAGGGAGACTCCAGGACAGGATTAAATCTCAAAAAATTAAAAATTAAACCCGGGGTGGGTCAGGTGTGAGCAGCTCCTGGCAGCGCTCCCTGGGACTGGAAATGTAAAGGCTTAAAGGAAAATTCCAAGATTTTCCAACCTATTCGGATCATCCAGTTTCTCTGAGCCACAAGAGGAGGATCCAGGGAATCCTCAGAGCTTTCCCAGGGCCAGAAGGAGCTCCAGGAGAGCTGGGGAGGGACTGGGGACAAGGGATGGAGGGACAGGACCCAGGGAATGGTTTAAATGGGATAGGGCAGGGATGGATGGGAGATTGGGAAGGAATTCCTGGCTGGGAGGGTGAGAAGAAGCTGAGCTGGAATTCCCAGAGCAGCTGGGGCAATCCCTGGATCCCTGGCAGGGCCCAAGGCCAGGATGGACACTGGGGCTGGGAGCAGCCTGGGATAGGGAAAGGTGTCCCTGCCATGGGATGGGAGGGATTCCATGGGATGGGATTTCAGGTCCTTCCCACCCAAACCATTCCAGGACTCCATGATCCGTGCCTGGGAAGAGGCAGGAGACCCCTCCCTCCCTCTCCCTGCCCTGAGGAGGTCACAGCTCCCACACCTTGGGGTCTCCTCCCAACCAGACCCTGCAGGCCTCAGCCAGACAAACCCAAATTCCCATAAACCCCAATTTTGCACAAAACCCAATTTTCCACATTCCCTTCCAACTCCTGTCCCCCTTGCACAGGGAACCCCCAGGAATCCCAGCCAGCCTCCTTCGGAGACCTCGTTAGCAGTGTTTGAGGAGGCTCCTGGTTAATTGCCCAATTCAAACTTCAGAGAGTTGTAAGTAATGGAAGTGTGGAATGTTTAATTGGGAGCCTCATAGTATGATTATTTGTGTAATATCAGTTAAGTGAGGGGAGTTTAATTTTTAATTATTTCAATTAATTTATTGCTGGGAGATTTACATGGAGAATTTAAACCTTCTCAGTTCCATCAATTAAGAGCCAGAGATTCAGAGCCTGGCTACTGAGATCTCAATGAATTATGTAATGCAGGAGGCTTTTTTTCAACCATTCTTGGAGCTCAGAGAGAGCATTCCCAAAAAAGCTCCCCAGCTGCCTACGGATTTTTGTCAGCTTGGAGATGACCTATTTTTTAACTGCCTCAGTCCACGGAATTGATTACATCTCTCCCTGTTCAGGAGAATTATTGAAGTGCTTGTGAATATTTGGGTAGCACTAAGAGCCCAAATCTCAGACAAAATCGTGTCCTGGCTGGAGCTGCTGTGACAGGGACATTCCCCAGCCTGGCAGGCTGATTAATGACATTCAAACAGCTTTAAAAAGCCCAATTTTCATAAGTATCCAAGTCTTCAGTTATTCATCTGCTTTGCCTGGAAAGAACCATCACCAATGAGTTCTTTAAATGTACTTAAATATGTACTCTGCAAACCTCGTTAGTCTAATTTACTCCAGGAAATTAGCTGCTTTCTATGCAATAAATGCACTTTTCTCCACGCTCCCCACAATAATGAATTCCTCTCTCCAAATTAAGAGGTAAACACGATGCTCTGTGCATCCAAAGCTCCCCAAAACGTGCCAGGAGCTGTTCCAGCCCCAGTGACTCGGCTGATGACGGGGATTTGCTCAGCATTACCTCGTGGGTAGATCTGGAGAGGCTCTATCAATTGTCCATTCACTTGCTGCTCCATCACAGTGGAGTAATACTGCAAAAAAAAAAAAACCCAAAAAAGAGATGAGTCAGTAAGGCAGGAGTGGTAAAAGCACTTATGGATTCTTTAATTCTGTGTGTTTTCATTTTCTCTGTAATGGTGCAGATCAGCTTCAGATGGTTCCTTTCCATCTGCAGGGCTCCCACAAAAAGGAATTTAAACAGGGAGCTGTGGGGCCACAGGGATCTGCTCCTGCCTCAGCAGGGAAAGCTGGGAATGCTCCAGCAGCTGAGGAAATGAGATATTTACAGCATGAAATATTGACAGCAAATGCAGCAGCTCCACAGCTGGAGGAGCCAGGAAAACCAACCATGGCCACAAAGACCTGGGCAAATAAACCCCAAATATCCCCTAAATTACCCCAAAACTGGGCAGCTGGAAAACTCCAAGGGAATGCCAAAGGGATCTGGAATTCTGGCAGTGATGAAGATCAGGACAGAGGGATCCCAAAGCTGTGACCCCAAAAAGTCCCCGCAGACATCCTGAGACATCCCAGGAGCTGCTGGAGTGATCCAGGGATGTTTATGGGTTAAAAAAACCTCAGAATGGGCAAAAAGGGCTGGAAAAGGAGCTGAGAACACCAAAATCCAGGAAGATGCCTGGGTTGGGAGAGCTGGGAATGTTCCCCTGGAGAAGGGAAGGAGCCAGGGAGAGCTCAGAGCCGATGAAGAGCTCCAGGAGAGCTGGAGAGGGACTGGGGATGGAGGGACAGGGAATGCCTTTAGAGTGGGAAAGGGGAGATTTAGATGGGTACTGGGAAGGGATTCCTGGCTGGGCTGGAATTCCCAGAGCAGCTGGGGCTGCCCCTGGAGTGTCCAGGGCCAGGCTGGAGCAGCCTGGGATGGTGGGAGCTGTCCCTGCCCCTGGGATGTGCTCTCAACTTTTGAATTCCCACTTCCCCAACGGAATTCCACGAGCTGCAGACATCTCCACACACAACAGAAACGCTTCTGATCCCTCCCTGGAATAACCAAGTAAAATAAACACACCTGAGAGTGCTTCCTGCCCCCACCCCCAAAAATAGAATAGAGGGGGGAGAGAGAGGGAGGAAAAACCCTCTCCATTACTCACCAGTGATGACAAGTAAATGAAATATCAATCATGTAAGCTGTCAACCTTTTGGGACAGCAATAACTGTTAACAAGTAGTCTGGAAAAATTGTCTGAAAATGACTTGTCCTCCACACGCCAGCACTGGAGGTTTCCATGGAAAATTAAGATGCCAGTGGCTATTTGGAACATTGTTCAGGTATTGTTTTTAATGGGAAATTTGCCACTTATTGATCCAGAGCGTGTAGCCCTTGCTTTGAGAGAGCTGCAAGCAACTTTCCAATCAGTGGCTGTCAAAAAAATTACTGCCTTTTTATACAGATACAAGACAACAGCTCCAGAGCAGCTGTCCTTAATTAACTGCACTGCCCAGCGCTGAAAAAATCCCATTTACACCCCCCAAATCAGCCTAATTCAAAGCATTTTTGCATAATCTGAGAGAATTCCAGACCTGATTTAAGCTCTTGTCAAATTCATAAAGCAAAGGACCTAAAGGGAAGGTTCAAAATTATTCAAAATATCAAAATGACCCCAAATAAACAACAAAATGACCCCAAATATCTTCCCAGTTATAGTATGTTCAAAGTCTAATCTCAGGGAATTCTTTTTTTTCTCCTTAAACTGAAAAAAATCCACTTTATTTACATTTTAGAGAACACCTGCACCACATCAGCATTCCCTGAAATCCTCTCCCAGCTGGCCAATCCTCCAAATATTTGTTGCAGGCCTCAAAATGAGTATTTCTCT
Organism: Pyrgilauda ruficollis; assembly: GCF_017590135.1. Taxonomy (NCBI): domain Eukaryota; kingdom Metazoa; phylum Chordata; class Aves; order Passeriformes; family Passeridae; genus Pyrgilauda; species Pyrgilauda ruficollis. Next base: position 684,789 of record NW_024522539.1, read on the forward strand.
TCCCCAAGATTATGAAATTAATTCATTTCCTAGGCCCAGAACATTTGTTTCCTCATAAACACATCCCAAAACGAAGCCCATAGGATGTGAGGAAGTTCAACCATCAGTGCAACACTCAAATAAAAAACTAGTTTAAAACTGAGGAGAAAAATTTTTCAGAGAAGAAGAGCTGCTGAAGCAGAAAGAAGTCATTTCCAGGCATCCCATAATTTTGCAGGGAAAGCAGAGAGTTGGGCAATCAGAACTCTAATGTACTGAAACTTTAACAGTGAGCTTGGAAGCATAGCAAAAAAATGACCTTCCCAAGGCATGATTAATCTGGAGGCTGCGCCAGGAAAATCCAAAGTTTTCCACTTTAAAGGCAAAAAATGGCTGAGATTTCCCCAGGAAAAGAGAGAACCATGAGGAATTCTGGGGGAAGGGATCTCCAGGGAGCTGCTGGACCCAAAAAGGGAGGGAAAAGGGGCTGAGAAGAGCAAAATCCCAAAAAGGCACCGGGAGCATGGGATGAGCCAGGCTGGGAATGCCCCCCTGGAGAAGGGAGGGATCCAGGGAGGAGAGCTGGGGAGGGATGGGGACAGGGGAGGGAGGGACAGCACCCAGGGAATGGCTTCAGAGTGGAAAATTTGGGTGGGATTTTGGGAAGGAATTCCCAGAGCAGCTGTGGCTGCCCCTGCATCCCCAGGATGGATCCCTGGAGCAGCCTGGGACACTGGGAGGTGTCCCTGGGGGGGATTTCAGGTTCCTCCCCAGCCAAACCAGTCTGGGATCCTCTGAATTCCCCCAAAATCACCTCTGGATGCTCCCAAACAGAGCTTGGCTCTGCCAGGTCACTTATAGGAATTTTGATCCTTCTGGCTCTGAGGGAAAATCCCCATTTTTCACCCTCTTGCTTACTCACTTCCTTTGAAAAGAGAAGTTCAAGGATATTTTTCCCCACTTTATTCAAATGATTGTGCTGCCATCAGTAACTGCACCCTTCCCCTTCTGCAGGAGATTGGTATCTGTGGGATATATTTATTTATATTTACAGGGATCCAGACAGATTTCACACACCCCTACCTACACAAAGGCACACACAGCCACATCCATCTCCCCTGGAAAAACACCAAACACATCTTTAAATCCTCTCTGAATATTGAGCCTGCAGCTACAATGAAACTCCTCTGTTAGGAGGGGTGAAGCAGTCTCCAGATGAAAGTAGATTTTGAAAAATTTTTAGAGCCCAGGGGTTCATTTTTAATGAGCCGTTACTTTAAGTACTGCATAAAAAATACAAGAAATTGATAGTCCATTTAGCCTGCACTATACCTAATGCAAAAGTCATTAAGATGCATTATTCTTAATGTTTATGATATGATCAGTAAGTGAACAAGTCTTTTTTCTTTTTTGAAGTCGAGCCTGTCCACGGATCTGGTGTGAAACCACCTCCATTCCCTGCAGAACACCAAAAACTGGGATTTAACACGGGGGCACGGCCCAGCTCAGCACTGTGGAACAAGAAAACCACCAAGAAAAAATGACAAACGTGGGGGAAATCAGGATTTGTGGCAGTGTACTCACATAGGACAGCATGGCCTTCATCTCCTCATCGCTCCTGACCGTGATCCGATCCCCATCCTCATCCTCATCTGCCAGAGGAAGGCACCAGGTGAGCAAGGAAAGGACAGGGACAATCCTGACAGGCAAGGCTTTATCTGCACTTACAGCAGCAAATAAAATGAAAAATCTAAACTAGACAGGCCAGCTGCACAAGGACTCTGAAATAATAATCGTAATTGTATACAATCTGCAAATATTCATTAACAAGAATTGTGGGTTTTGTCTAAAAAGGGGCACAAAGTGCTCAGAACTTCACTCTCAGCAGGTTTTTTTAGTGCCAGAACCTCTCCTGAAGCTGAGCACCTTCCCCAAGCTGGAATTCCCTCCCTAAAACCTTCCCCAAGCTGGAATTCCCTCCCTAAAACCTTCCCCAAGCTGGAATTCCCTCCCTAAAACCTTAAAAAAAAACCCTTTAAAGGCATCAATATCCATAACATATTTGAGCTGGCAGTTAAATGGCAGGGAATGGGCTCAGCAGCTGGAAATGACAGACTAGAGACACGCAGGGAAGGCACAGGAGCAGATGTTGGGAGGCAGAACCAAAATCAGAATTTTCCAGGAACCTCCCGCACATGGCAGCGCTCCTGTGGGCGCTGCCCTGATGGAGCATGAAGTTCAAACACAGCTAATGTGGGACCTGGGAGGGATGGCACACAAATAGTAACCAGAAGAACACAAAATCAAGTGAAAAAAGACATGAATGGCAAGGCTCTGCAGGCTCGGGGCTGCTGGTAAAAAGCAGGGCAGGAAAAACGCCGAGGTTCAGAGATAAAATTTTGTTTTGGGAGAGGAAAACACGACGTGTGAAAAGAAAGAGAGCATTAAATAGGACTTGAAGGACCATAAATCAGTATTTCCTCTGATTATCCACAGACAGAATGAGCCCCAAAGCTCTAAAAAGGGGAGAAATAAAAATAAAATTATAAAAATGAAAGGCCCCATCTCAAGTCTGCTCTGACCCCCCTCACTCAGATCTTGCCATCCCCTTCCTCCAAAGGAAAACACAGGAAAAAACATAATAAAATTATAATTTCCTTTCATCTCAAAGGAAAACAGAGGGAAAAATATAATAAAAATCAAAAGAGAGCAGCAGGAGCCTCCTCCATTTGGAAGAAAACTCCAGTTTTTCAGTATTTTATCCCCTGGGGCACTCCCTTTGCAGCTGATTGCTCTCCAGACAGGACAATCCCCCAGGAACCCCTTCAAAAATAAAAATAAACAGGGTTTAAAGAACAGATATTAGCCTAAATACTTGCTGGGAGGATTGGAGGATTACCATTTTAAGCTGAGACCCACAGGTAGTTTATACTTTTCATTTAATTTGAGCAATAAAATTGCACTGAGGAGTAAGAGCATGGTAAGGTCAGGCTGGTAATTAAAGCTACTTTGTGGAAATATTCCAGATGTGATTAAATAATAAAATATTGCCTGCTTTAGTGCCATTATTAAAGTTGCATTAATGCATAAATATTTAACCGTGACGTATAATGAATGTCACTTATTTTAAAACAATAAATATAATCAGAATATAATAAGAACGACATAAAAATGATTTCTTTATTTCAGTTACAGCCCAGCAACCTGACAAAGGGATTGGCTGACAAAAGTCACACTTACACTCAAACGCTGTGGTCGTTGCATCTGGCAAAACTTGACCAATGACATCCTGAAAATGTAAAGAAGAATTCATTAAATATCAAAAGGGAGAAGCCTGAGTGGCTTCAAATCACTTGAATCCCTCCCCACTGCCCCAAATGAGGAAGTTTTTAGGGCACAACACAAATCTTTTTCTCCTCCCCTCCAAGGAAACGCTTTTCCTCCCAAATAATTCCCTCCTAATTGCAAACAGCTCCGTGCTCTCTGCTCCTGCAGGTGAAAAAAAATCCATTTTTAACTTGGGTTATAAAAAAATGGGCACCTAACTGATCAAAACCAGCCATAAAAAGAGCTTTATGAATTTTTCTTTGCTTTAAAAAAACCCATTTTCTCCTGTTTGGAGGGTTCTGTCTGCCTCACCTGGGATTTGAGCTGCTCCAAAACTCAGGAGATGCATTCAAATCCCAGGGGAAATTCACTGGAAACCCCCAAAGAGGCAGAGACAGAACCTGAGGCAGCCCCACAACACCAAACCCAAAAACACCTCCAGTCCCACACCCCTGCTCCAGCCCAGATGGTTTTTACAGGTACCAACGAAGAACTTTTATCATTTTTTAGCCAAATCACACCAACACTTCCAGCTCCACATCCCTGCTCCAGCCCAGATTTTTCTGCTGACACCAGAGAAGAGCTTTGACCATTTTTCACCCAACATTTCCAATCCCTGCTCCAACCCAACGTTTTGTTTTTGCTGGTACCAGAGAAGAACTTTCATTATTTTTTCAGTTTTCACCATTTTTTCCAGCCAAACCACACCAACACCTCCAGCTCTGCATCCTTCCTCCAACCCAGATTTTTTTTGCTGATACCAGAGCAGCTCCTTTATCATTTTTCCAGCTTTTATCATTTTTTTCCAGCCAAACCACACCAACATTTCCATTTCCAATCCAACCTCCAACCCAGCCATTTTTGCTGATACCAGAGAAGAGCTTTGATCATTTTCCCAGCTTTCACCATTTTTCCAGCTAAAACACCCCAACATTTCCAGCTCCACACCCCTGCTCCAACCCAGATTTTTTTCCACTGGTACCAGAGCAGCTCCTTTGTCATTTTTCCAGCTTTTATCATTTTTCCAGCCAAACCACACCAACATTTCCATTTCCAATCCATCCTCCAACCCAGCCTTTCTTGCTGGTACCAAAGAAGAGCTTTTACCATTTTTCAGCCAAATTTTCCAATCCCTGCTCCAACCCAACTTTTTTTTTTTTTTTTTTTTAATTGGTACCAGAGAAGAGCTTTGATCATTTTCCCAGCTTTCACCATTTTTCCAGCCAAAACACCCCAACATTTCCAGCTCCAACCCAGATTTTTTCCACCGGTACCAGAGAAGCTCCTTTATCATCTTCCCAGTTTTTACCATTTTCCCAGCCTTTATCATTTTCCCAGTTTTTACCATTTTCCCAGCTTTTATAATTTTCCCAGCCTTTATCACTTTCCCAGTTCTTATCATTTCCCAGCCTTTATAATTTTCCCAGTTTTTATAATTTTCCCAGCCTCTATAATTTCCCAGTTTTTATCATTTTCCCAGCCTCTATCATTTTCCCAGCCTCTATCATTTTCCCAGCCTCTATCATTTTCCCAGCCTCTATCACTTTCCCAGTTTTTCTAATTTTCCCAGCTTGTATCATTCTCCCAGTTTTTATAATTTTCCCAGTTTTTATCACTTCCCAGCCTCCCCTTTGCTGCCAACCCACGAGGAGCCACATCAGGGCACGGCACCGATGCCCAGCGTGGCTCTGCCCCTCCCTGGTGCCTCCTGCCACCCCCAGGAAAAATGAACTTCTAGAAATTAATGAACGCCAGGATTTATCGCAGCGCATCCACCGGAGCCTCTCCGGGCGCTCCACACCCCCTGCCAAAGCTCCACTGATGTCCTGCCACTTCTGCTCTCTCCATTTTTCTCTTCCATCTGAAGGGATGAAATTAAAGATTCCGTGTCACGGAGGAACAATTAATAACATGTGAGAGCAGCACAGGATTTCCACAGAGCCAGCTGAAGCAAATAATAAATATAAAACTTTCTCGTGGTGTCTTAGATGTGAAAATAAATCAAGAAACGTGGCTCAAACTATTAATTGCACACCAGAAATGTGCAGTGTGGCTTAATTGTGGAACTGTAAATTTGGAGAGGCAAAAATAAGAAAACAAAAAGCCCTCAAAATATTTCCATGTTGATAAAAATTCTTCCATTCTCCAGGGTTTACCAGCCTCTGTCAAAAGCCACTATTTCTAGTAAGAAATCAGTCTTGCCTGCACAGAAGACTGTACTAATTATTTCTAAATCCATTCATTTAAACACTGGAAATTCCTCAGCAAACACACTTTAATTCTGTTAGATTTAAGCCCCTTGTCAGTGTTCATCTATGGGCACACAGATGCTTCTAAGAAATGGATTTTAAAACTGTTTAAAAACTGGATTTAAGGGGTGTGGAAGCTTCAGAGGCAGCTCTGACACCCCAAAATTCTGAAAACTCCAAACATCCCAAAGCTCTAAAAGAGTCATTAAAATAAAAAATCTTATTTTTACCTTATTTTTATCCTATCTGCACCCCTCCAGAATAACTTTTTCCATGTATTGAGACTTCTTTAATACTAAGTAATAACTGAAAAGCAATTAATAACTAAGTAATAATCAATAAGTGAATTACACACCCCAACTCTTGCACTAAATAAACACCAACAGCTTTGCCCAGCTGACAATAATTCCATTAAATGAGTGTACCTGAGAGGAGCCAGGCTGGCAGGGGTGGAGGCAGGGAAATCCCATCACTGCGAAATTCCCCAAGTGTCTGCAGCAGCTCCACCCCATTCCCAACCCCCAGACCCCGGGCTGACCCAGGATTAAAGGATTATTCCAAATTTCAAAGGATTTCAGGTGCACAGGGGATTTTCTGCTATCACAACAGAGATCAGGAGCAATAAAATACTCCCACTTGGAGGCAGAACAAAATAAATAATTATATCTTTTGTATTATAAAATTATATATTCTATCTATGAAATCTATATTATATATAGATATGTATATATTGTATATAATATATATTAAATATATTAATTATAATAAAATACATATAATTAAAATATATTTATTTGATAATAAATAAACAATATATTTATTTTATTATGAATATAGTATAACATTTATTTTATAATAAATATAATATCATATTTATTTTATAATAAAATACTTCCCACTTGCTGAAGTGGGTTTATCTAAGGGATACAGAACTGAAAAGCCCCTAAAAATGAGGAGAAAATTCAGGGAACAGCAGGTGCCAGAGGAACTCCAGAATCAGATCTGTTCTCTGGAGGAGCAGGGGTGAGAAAGCAGAAAATGTGAAAGCTCTGCTCAGATGCCAGGGTAAATATTGAACCCACAGCTCTCACATTCCAATTAAATTTGTTTTATCTCACCATGACAATGTGGAGTTGCCCAGAATTAACACCAAGTGCTTAAATACCAGTGACAGGAGGAATGCAGACAGATTGGGAGGGAAAAATAAGCTTATTGTAATTCATTTAGAGGGGCCTTAAAAATGAAGCTATTTACTGGTAACTCACAGGCCTGCAAAGCTGACGCACAGAGAACTTATTTCCAGTGACACCAGGAAGAGCAGCCCTGGAAATGAGGATGGAAATAAACCTGCACACCAGCTTGAAATGCTGCACTCACTGAGGGGCAAAATTAACAAAAATCAGCTCAAAAATCACCTGAAAATATAAAATAATAATTTCACCAGCCTGAAATGCTGCAAGGCTACACTCACAGGGAGGCAAAATGAACAAAAACCAGCTTAAAAATCACCTAAATATCTAAAATAAAACCTCAAAGAGAATTTTATGGGATTTTCTCAACGCAGAGCAGCCCACGGGACCCACCTTGGGGGAAGAAGAGCCTAATCCAGCTCTCATGGGTGCAGCTTTTGGGACGTGTCCCTGGCGTGGGGCTGGCCCCAAATGTGGTTGTGCAGCTCCAGCAGGACAGAAAGTCCCAAACCCCCCTGGGGACAGGGGCACAGGGGTGGGATGGAGCCTGGAGAGCTCAGCCAGCCCCAAAGGGGTTGTTCAGAGCCTGAGGAAAGCCCTGGGCATCCTGGGGAGGCATCCTTGGGCTGCTGCTCCCCAGGGATTGACCTCAGCAGGGAACACCTGAATTCTCCCCAGGCTCGTTAATTGTTCCTGCAGCAATTAAATTCCTGAAACCCTCTGGAAGTGCTCCAGGTGGGAGTAACCACCCCGAGGGCAGAGAGGAGGGGCAGCCCCACTGCTGCCCTGCCAGCCCCAGGTGGGGACACACCCGGCACTCCTGAGTGGATTTATGTTATTTTAATCTAATTTATTTATGTTATTTTAATCTCATTTATTTCATTTAATTCCTGTGTTTATCTGACCCACCACTCCTGAGTGGATTGGAGCCTTACTTAATTCATTTTAATTTATTTAATTCCTGTATTTATCTGACCAATCAAGCCCAGGTGAATCTGGGATGGCACCTCCTGAAACACAACCACCAACACCACACTGCAACAGCCTGACAGATGAAATTCTCATCACCTCCACAGGTGGGACAGGACAGGAACAGCAGCACAGGGTGCCCAGAGCTGCCCCAGATCCCTGGAATGCCCCAGGCCAGCCTGGAGCAGCCTGGGACAGTGGAAGGTGTCCCTGATGGCAGGGGTTGGAATGGGGTGGGATTTAAGGTCCCTTCTAACCCAAATTATGCTCCAATTCCATCATGAGCATGACAAAAACTCTGATTTTTAACTAATCCAGCAAGGCATCATCCTGGCATGGTCACTGCTTATTCTCCACTAGATCCCTGCTTAAAACCACCTGAGCAGTGAAAACCCTGGAGCTCTGAGATGTGCCAAGCTCCAGGCTGGCCTGACTGCCTCCTTTCTCACCTCCTCCCCACTCAGGAGCTCTCAGGGAGCTCTGCTGCCACTCCAGGTCCTCTGTCACCCACTGGCCACGACGGATCTACTAACTTTTAAATAACCAACCTGAATTTGCAATAATTCCAGGATGGCAAAGGAGAGTCCAAGAATCAGGGGTAATTTCACTTTATTTTGGGGAAGAGAAAAAAAAGGAGAACATGAAGCAAGAGTTGGAGAAAACCAGGCCCATTTGCTCCACTTTTGTTTAAGGGCACAGGCTCTGCTCCCACTCCTCCATCTACAGAAAGTCATGGAAAATGCTGAATGTTGGGAAAAGGACAGCTGGGATTTCTGTCAGCCCTTCCAGTTACCCTCCAGGCCCAACAGTGAGCATCCCAACCCAACCCCTCCCTCCCCACTTGTCCTTTCCACAGGACCAACATCTGGAAAGACACCTGCAAAATCTCTCCCCAATGTTAATAACAGCAGGAAAAACTGAAGGTGCACCTGAGGTGTGGTGTGGGAAGGTTTTCTTTAGAGAAACGAGGGCACACAGAGTCCTGGGATGTGCTGGGGAGGAGAGGTGAGGGCAGGGGCAGAAAGCATCACCTGCACCCTGAGCTGCTCTCTGGGCTAAGGACACAGCTGGGAACAAGTGGGGTAAAAACCCACTGCCATTTCTGAGTGGGGTAAACAATAAACACCCACTCCCATTCCTGAATAGGATAAACATCCACTCCCATTTCTGAGTGGGATACACAAACATCCATTCCCATTTCTGAGTGGGATACACAATAAACACCCCCATTTCTGAGTGGGACAAACATCCCTTCCCATTTCTGAGTGGGATAAACATCCATTCCCATTTCTGAGTGGGATACACAATAAACACCCCCATTTCTGAGTGGGATAAACATCCACTCCCATTTCTGAGTGGGATACACCACACTCACTCCCATTTCTGAGTGGGACACACAAACACCCACTCCCATTTCCGAGTAAACAGCATCCTTGTGTGCAGACGAACGAAACACCCCAGCAGGGAAGGGGCTGAGGGTCAGGAGGCACAGCAGAGCCCCAGCCCGGGAGGGGACATGCCACCACGAGCAGCTGCGACCCCAGCCCAGGGCAGAGCCTTCTCCCGAGCAGGGAATTCCTTCCCAAAGCACAGCTTTTCCTCGGCCATCCCAAGGCACAGAGGAGGGCATGCCCTGACCCGGAGATGTCCCTGCCCACGGCAGGGGGGCGGATTTGGGGACTCCAGAGGTTCCTGCCAGCCCAAACCTGGGCACGATGGCCCTGCCCGGCACCTGCAGCATCCTCCCGAAACCTCGCAATGCCAGGACGGGCGTTTGTGTCAAGCCCGACAAAAACCACCCTCCCATTGAACATTCCGCCGAAACACACACCAAAAACACGTCCCGCCATCCCGGGAGGGGTTCGGACACGCTGCGCGCACAGAGCGGGGAGGGTGGCATCGCCTGATGGCCGGAACGGGGGTCACGGTGACATCCCCCGGGCTGGGAGGGGGGTCCCGGTGACATCCCCCGGGCTGGGAGGGGGGTCCCGGTGACATCCCCCGGGCTGGGAGGGGGGTCCCGGTGACATCCCCCGGGCTGGGAGGGGGCTCACGGTGACATCCCCCAGGCTGGGAGGGGGGTCACGGTGACATCCCCCGGGCCGGCTCGGGGGTCCCGGTCCCGGCCGGACTCACTCACCAGCACATCCCTGAAGAGCAGCTGCGGCGCGGAGTGCACGGTCCAGTCCACGGCGGCTCCGTCGGGGATCTTGATGCGGATGACGAGCGCCTGGCTGTCCATGGCGCCGCAGGGGCCGCAGAGCAGCCAGAGCATCCCCGCCCCGCGGGCTCACATGCTGCGGCCGCCGCGCCGGGCCGAGCCGGGCCGGGCCGGGCCGGGCACAGCCTGCACCGCCCTCCCGCAGGAAGGAGCCGCTGCCCCGGAACCAAAACGGAGCCCCGGGAGGAGGGGATGTGCGGCGGCGACGGGAGGAGGAGGAGGACGAGGAGGAGGAAGGGGAAGGGGAGGCGGCGCCGTGGGCGGGAGGAGGCGGGCCCGGCCCCGCGGTTAATTGCTTTCCTCTTTCTGTGCCTTGTGTTTTGACGGGAAAAGCGCAGCTAAAGGCGAATCCAGCCGGGCCGGGATTCCCGCTGGAAGCGGGGCAGAGTCCCCGGTGCTGCCGGGGGTTCGGAGGGACGGGCTGGGGATGCTCCGGCCGGGCTGTCCCACCACAACACGAACACAAATACAAACACAAATACAAACACAAACAGAGCGCTGCCATAACCTGCCCGGGGAGCTGGGGCAGTCACTGCCCCTGGAAGTGCCCAGGGATTTCCGAATGTGGCACTGGGGGACACGGGCAGGGAATTGCGGTGCTGGCTGGGGCTGGGGCTCGGGGGTGCCCGGCTCTGCCCATCCCTTCTCGGTGTCCCTGCGGAACAAACTGGGAATGGGCACTGGGAATGGGCACTGAGAACGGGCACTGGGAATGGGCACTAGGCATGGGTAGGGGAATGGGTGCTGGGAATGGGCACTGGGATGGATACTGGGAACGGGCACTGAGAATGGGCACTGGGGATGGGTAGGGGAATGGGTACGGAAATGAGTGCTGGGAGCACTGGGAACTGGGAATGGGCACTGGGAACGGGAACTGAGAACAGGTTCTGGGATGGGCACTGGGAAAGGGCACTGGATGGGCACTGGGAATGGGCACTGGATGGGCTCTGGGACAGCCCAACAGCTGCAGGAGCAGGTGAGGGAAGGGCTCGGGGCCGTTGCCAGCACTGTCGCACACCTCGCGGATCCTCCACGTCCCAGCTCTCCGGAGTTGATGTCCAGGTACAATTCTGCCATCTCTGAGTTCCCTCCGTGGCAGGGATGCAGCTGAAATCAGCCCAGTCCAAACCACGATCCATTTTCCTGATGAGAGAAAATCCCTGTCCACCTCAGCAACAAAGACAGTGTTTTGACAGCTCTGCCATCACAAAACGCCAAATTCAGCTTTTAAAACAAGCCTTTCACTGCCACAAGTCACAGGGAGAGCTCTCTGCTCCGCACAGCTCTGCAGCATAAAACAATCCACTTTTTTTTTTTTTTTTTTTTTTTAAGAGAACAGCATTAATCTCAATTGTGGGCTATTGATCCATGCATTTTATCACACTCTCTCACATTATCATCTCTGACAAACTGGACTATTTGAGTTATTTTATCAATTTAGAGGGGGGGAATGGGAGGTATATTTAATTCCTGAAACGTCTTCAAGCTTCTTCATATTTGGATTCTACTTTGTTTGAGCTTTAGGAAGAAAAAAAAAAAATTCAATGGCCATTAACAGAGATAAATTCTCTCTCTGTTCAATAACTTTATAATTTAGTTCCTATACTAAAAATTAATGGAGCCCCAGCTCCTAAGGATCTAAGGGACTGGTGGTGCCCACACAGACATCTTTCTGCTCAAATGAACCTTTTACCTGCAGTCCCTGTGTACCTCTCACTCAGCTCCATTTCAATCAGAGTCATTTTCTATTAAATTTTAAAGAATAGGAAGCAAAATGATGGAATTTCTATAGACCTGCAGTTTTTCTAAAATGTCTTCTTCATTTATGAGACTATGGGGAAAACCAACTCAATTTGCCAAATTTGCATAAATATTACGTCGATTTTCCAGGGCTAATCACAACCTTAATCCCCCATTCTGGTTTGTGTAATCAAACTTGAAGGGTTTTTATATCTTAAGAAGTACAGCATATTGAGCACATATTTATTGATACAGGTTTCATTTTGCCACAGACTTCTTCTTTAAAACCCAAGTTTAATCAGAAATTTTCCTTTGAAATACGCCATTTGAAACAAATCATTGATGTTTATTTTATCATCCTGCAGAAGTTTTGCTATGAGATGTCACCAATATTTATTTTTATATTTTTCCTTAATGTTGGGGGAAAATTGGTGTTGCGAGAACACAATCCATGATTTTTTAATACAAAATATTCTTGAAGTTCTGCATTTGAGTAGCCCAAGGATCTCCAAGCTCAAGTTCCCAGTACAAGGATTCCAGAATCCCCGTTAAAAATCATTTAAATAATTAAAAGCCTGATTTTCCCCACTAAATGCAGACAACACAACATTTATAACAACATCTCCAAAATCATCGTTCGCCCGCAAGTGAACGCCACCCAAAATCCGCAAAGGAATGAGTGTCACCGCTTTAATTGCAGGATGGTGAAGCCCACAACTCCTGTAAATTGAGGATTTTGTTGGTGAGGGGGGAACAGGCTCCCTTGGTGGCTGCCAGCAGCTGCCACTTGCAGTGTGCTGCTGCTCTCTGCTGCTTTGCAGCGCCGCTGGAGAGCACCGGGAGCATCCCGAGCCGGCCACGGCAAGAAATAAATATTTATTTCCAGGATGCTGACACAGGAGGGGAGGAAAATCATTAGAATCTCGCAGGAGTCTCCGTGAGGATGGAAAAATGCTGTTTCCCAGGGGTTTGCTTAGCAGGATAATTTGGTCCAAAAGTAAGGAAAGAAGTTATCACTTGGTTAATTCCCACTGCGAAGGAAGTTGCCCGGCAAAAGAAATTTTCTATTTTTGCTCTGTCACAAATACCCTGTAATGGAGTTTTGGGTCCCTCCAGCAGAACTGTGTAAAAAGAACAGGGAGGAAAGCAAGAGCTGCTTCCCCTGGCGCTGCTCTTGAATATTGCTGTGGCAGGACGTGGGTTCAGCTTTTCCTGGCCTGAGGAGGGAGGTGGGAGCTCGTTCTCAGGAGTGGGATGGGTGAAAATGCCCAGCAGTGAACTAAACCCGAGATTAGGATTCCCAATTCCTCCAGTCCTGCACTCATCGCCTTGGATAAAAGGAGGCACAGAAGGATAGAGACAGAAAATGCTGATTTCATTCTGGATCCTACTCAGCATCTCCAATAATCTCATTATTACTAGAATTTTTCCAGCTATGTCTTAGGAATAATGTAATTTTATATATATATATATATATATATATATATATATATAAAATATACATATATAAAATATTATATAATATATAATATATAATATTGTAATAAAATATATGCTCTAATTAAAATAATATAATATATATAAATAATAGTGTAATATTAGAATGATTTAATAAAATATATACTATTATAATAAAATAATATATAATAGAAATAATATGTAAATAATGTATGACCTAGGAATAATGTGTATTTATTAAGTAACAGGCTAAATAATTCCCATTTAACTATGAAGATATTTTGGAAATCTGCTGTTAGCAGTGCTGTGCCACCTTACCTGTAATTCAGACATTGAGTATAAAACACACCTGGAGCAGTCAGGATCTCTGTGCCAGCCCTTGGTTCACCAAAGTCAATTTATCATCCCTGCTTCCTCCCTGCACCAGTTTCTAGGCTGCAATTATAAATAAAGGACAAATTCTCAGTTTCCTAGAGAAAATGGCACCTGATGGTTGTTTCAGGAGCACACATTTTCCTGTCTTTTTGGAAAGATATTCATATCTGACTTTCTGTGTTGATAAATAACACACCATGGTGAAATTCACTTTTCTTTCCCCTTTCAATTGCCTGTGAGTGCAGCAAACTGAATTCCCTCAGGCTGGTGAAAAATAGGTCAGCAGTGTCCAGGCTTTCTAAAGATATTCTTCCCTGAAAGGCATCTCCTGGAAAGACTCACCAAGTGCACCAGGGATAAATTCAGATTCCTTAAAAATGGCATTAAAACTTCCACCCGAGTCCCACTGCCCCTCCCAGGCACTCTGCATTTCTCTGGAGTAAGAAAGGACTCTTTGGGACCCAAATATCAGGAAATAAATTCACCTTATTTGCAGTTCACAGGGAAACTCACTGGCCTCAAGCAGATCTTTTAAAGCTCTTTTTTCACAGTAAACCCAACTCAGACTGAAACGTAACAGCAGTGAACTTGATTTAGGTTAAATTAGCAAATATTTCGTTTTTGCTTTAAATGGTTAATAACTTTTGAAAGCAAGCAGATTCTGTGATGCACAGTGAGAAGGTAACTCCAGCAGTTGGGCTGTGTGTGGTTAATGATGCTCCTGTACCCCTTCAGACCAGCTCCAGGGGCTGCATAATTGTTTTTCTGTCAACCTATAAATTCTTGAGTAACAACAAAATTATTGTGATTTTTCTTCCTAAATAATTCATATCTCACAAAGTATGTAAGCAGGCCCATGAATCACTGAGCATGTAACAATCATATCTAATGGCATTTCTTCTTTTAAGGGAAAAAAATAGGTTTGACTTTGTAATCTTGTTCAAAAATCAGTGTTCTAATCTGAGATTTACATTTTAAACTTGAAAGTTGCCTTGATCAGAGTTTTTGTCTGAAGGATTGCTTTTAATCATGTTTTCCACTTTTAATTCTATTAGGATTATTAATATCACTGCAAGAAATAAATTGGTTTTATAATGAACTACAACAGGGCTCATAAACTGTGTTTAAAGTGATGCAATTACTTTCAAAATCACTTTAAATTGTTTGTATTCGACTTTTTAGGACTTAAATGCAAAAGCAACATCTTACTCTTTTCTAGAAATAAATCTTTCAAGCAAACTTCAATATATTAGTGACAATTTTTACTCTATATTCCCTGGCTGCAGTGCTGAAGTTGCCACTTGTTCTTAGGTGTATTTAAACTGAAAAATACAGCCCAAAATTTATATCATGGCTTCTATTTCCAGAAATAGGGAAAGGAATCAAGACAACTCTCAGAATTATCAACTCACTTTTCTGTAGTGAACATGATTAAGGGGTTACAGCAAAAGCCAATATAAATTAAATGGCCACAGTAAATAATACATGAAGCAAAATCCCCTTTGTTTCAGGAAAAGTTGCTCTAAACCAGAGGCCTAAGGGCATTCAACTATTAAAAAATACCTAAATTTCATTCAATAATAATAACATACATCAGGGAGATCTATAATTATGGTTTGTGAGGAGATTTAGGTCAACACACAAGGTAAGGTGAGGACAGATTTAAATTCTGCCCAAGTCAATGGAAGGTCAGCAGGAGAAAAGCTCTGGATATTGCTCCAGGGAAAGAGAGGGGAGCAGGAAAAGTGCAAAAAAACTTATTTTTTCAGACAATATGAGAGTACTAATCATAAATATTTAGGAGTTCAAATCCAATCTTTAAATCCAGAATTAATTTAGAATGGGGAAAAAAGTTAAGAACTTTGTGTTGAACTGGGTACACCTGCACATAGTTCATCAACGGGTGATAAAACAAGTGATATGAAATCTAAAAATATTTAAATAAAACGAACTGCCTGGACCACATCTGCATCAGCAGCCCCAAAACTTCAGGAAAACAGACAAACCCACCAATGTTAAAGCACAATTTGGAGACAGCAGCAGAAAAGGGCATTTCTTGGGGTAACTCATTAGCACCACAGAGTCTCAGGTGAAACATTTATCAAGCATACAAAAAGGTCTAAAAGTGAAATATAGTAATTAAGAGCTGGGCTTTATCGATTGCGTGGCTTAAGTAATTTTTCAGAAGCCACGTAAGATTTAATAAGTATAAGTAGTTAAAGATCCTGCCTTGGCTCTGCCATTAGAGTGTAATTGAAGCGGTAAAAAAGATCAGCTGAACGTGTGTTGATTACCACCTTATCTTTGAAAGGCAATTAAGCACCTCAATCATTGCAACAAGATTTGATTGTGCAGCCTTTATTGGACATTGATCTTTCAGCAAAGCAGCTGCATTTCCCATTAACTGACAGCAGCAGAGTTTAACTGGGACACCCGAGCGCGCTGACCCGGCCGAGGGGTGACACCAGCAGCTCCTCCAGCTTCAGGTGCCCACGAGGATCATTATTATTTAAAAAGGTGCTACAAGGAGCAGCCACCTGATCCTCGGGGTTTCGTTTCTCTGGAGTAGTTAAGGGAGGTGAAAAAAAGCTCTGGGACGTCATCTCTCCCTCATTTAAACATCAGCAAAGAGATAATTACGGCGAGGCTTGCAGGGGGAACTGAACTTTGTTTTGAATGGGAGGCAGAGCAAATCAAATCTGTCAGGAGACAAAAGGGTCATCTTGTGGATCAACTATGCCTGAGTGCTGCAGAATTTTTTGAGACAGGGTGGTACAAATCTTCCTGGCCTTCAATATCTTGCATTCAGGCCAAAACCTGAGTGATAAAAAATAGAAGCTAAGAAGTTGATATTTACAGCAAAACAAGAGTGGAAGTCAGAAGAAACGTTGTACCTTTGAAAACAAGCTGCTGGGTTTATAGTCACACATGAAAATGATTTCATCGTGATTTAGTAACTCACGTTACCCCTTACAAAGAGCTCATTGTCCCTCTGAAGAAGTGCAAGAGCTCCATTTCCAGCCTTCATGAAAGGAATGAGCCATCCCATATTTGCACTCTGCCCTCAGACATCTCCCAGTTCATCCTTTAGCACCATCAACTTCCTAAGAGCAAGAGGTCCATTGATTTTCATGTAATACAAGAAAATATTACATTTGCTTAATTGTTACACAGTGAGATCATTGAACAAGAGATCAGGGCTCTATTTAATGCTGCAAGCAGCACGGAATTGCAGCAATCAATAGGGCAGTTTGTCAGGGATGTTCTCCAAGGAGCCCTGCCCATCACTGCAGGGCCAGGGGGTGCTGCTGCAGTTATTGGAAAACAGGTAAGCAAAGTCAGCAGTGCCCATTATCAGAAATCAAACGAGCTGCAGGGAGAGGAGCTGCAGCTCCAATGAAGAGCTGTATTTATGGGCTGGTAATTAAAAACCATTTTATCAACCTTGTGTTGAGCCTAAACCTTTACAGCCAGGTATTGATGAGCTGTGTGGCAGTGAATGAGCAGTATTTGACTTTAAACTTATGGGCTGCAGTGAAAATCAGCTCAAGGAAAATGCTAACTGCAATTTTTCTTATTAACGAGGGTTCTTGTAATGCCATCTCTGCTTCTTTGAGGCATTTAACTTGTGGCAAGAATATTCTCCAAAATCTAACAGTGCAAGCACTTCTCTGATTAAAGTGTTTAGTGCTGCTTTTAGAAAAGCCACATGTGTTGCTTCATTAAGTGGGAAACACTTCTGTTATCTGGAATGAAGTTAAAAAGTATTTAAATGACATTATACTGCAGTCATAGCTTGATAATCATTTATCGAGGAAAAGTGATTACCCTTCAAAGCAGCCCCTACCCATTTTACATTTCTTTTGTGACTCATGAGAACTGGAATGACCAACTTCCATCACCAGCTGTGGGATTTGGAACTGACAGCATTAACTGCTGGCACTAAATCCCAGCACCAGCAATAGATCCTGCACAGGTCTTCCTGCTTCCATTAATTCCAGATTTCCACTACCCAAACAGCTCCCCAAAAGCTTTTTTTTTTTTTGGGGAGGGGGGTTTTTTCCCAGGTTTCCAACTGATACGAAGTAATTTTGTCATTGTTTGTGCCTAGAGCTGTGCGTGGTTACAAATGGAGAAATCAGTTATTTTGCATCCAAAATTTGAGATATTATTGTAGTATTCTTCTCATTCTCCTCATTAATTAAAAATACCAGCAATTTATTAATTAAGACAAGGGGCTAAATCTTCTACATCACTTAGATTTTGTACTAACCTATAAAGCAATCAAAAGAAAAATAACAATACACATCTGGAGCTCAAGAACTGCAAAAGATACAAGCATCAAATATATTTTGGATATTTTATTTAAATATAATTTCAAGAAATGTAATACAGCCATTTTGTATTTGTTTTAAGGTGGGTTTTTTTTCCCCAAAGGCTCTTCCAGGTGATGGTGACCACTCAGTGCCAAGGGTTTATTCAGACACAGTTACACCTGTGACAATTAACTGAATATGAAATATCTAGACAGGACCTACACCTGAGCAGCTTTATCTTTTCAGGACATTCTGAAAATGTCAGTGCATTCACAGTTTCCTTGCCCACAGGCTACAATTCAGTTCTCTAAGTTCATAAATGCATCTCTTTAAATGATCACAAGTTTGTCCAGCAGCACCAGTCCCTGACTTCCAGACATACCCTCAGAAATTCTAATTCTTCAACTTCACACCTCTGCAAAAATAAATCTCTCATGACCAAAAAGTCCAGGCAGCTTCCTGAAACAGGACAATGAGTATGAGAACACAGTGTAAAAACCAAATTTTTTAGTTGTTTTTAGTCAAAGGCAGCAGATATTTGCAGCACAGAACCCACCAGAGGACAGATATTCAGTTCAGTACATGGCTCCTTCATCTTCTTTATTTAGAAAATAAATAGTGACTGGGCCGTGGCTGGTGTGAACAGTCTCTGTGACACGGGCAAAGAACCAGGAGCCAATTCCATACAGTAAAGTTGGGATGCCTGAGGAGAGATAAAAACACGTTACACACACACACAGAGTGAAATCCAAACTGCAAGTTCAGAGCGAGGAATGGTGACTCCAAAATGAACTGAGAGGGAAAATATGCCTTAAAAAAATTTTGTCTTTATTTAAATGCAGCAATCAGTGCTTAGCACCTTTCCTGTTGACACAAGGCAGGAAGCAGCAATATGCAGGAATTATTAGAAAAAGAAAACAGGAGGAGAACAACATGAAAGAAGTGAAACATTGCCATGTACATGTGATTTCTACTGATTAAATATATATATATATATATCTTCAAATACTAAACCCAAACTCCCAGAATATCCACTTAAGTTACTGGAATCTATGTCAGAGCAGAAATTAATAAAACAGGCAGTGAATCCATAGATCAACATGAAGCTGCCCTGGGGAAAATCAGCAGTCAAAACTACCAGCTCCAACAGAACTGCAATGGGCAAAACGGTTTATATATTTTTTTTATATATTTATATGTATATATATATCTAAAGTGAAAAAATATATATATATATATATATCTTCAAATACTAAACCCAAACTCCCAGAATATCCACTTAAGTTACTGGAATCTATGTCAGAGCAGAAATTAATAAAACAGGCAGTGAATCCATAGATCAACATGAAGCTGCCCTGGGGAAAATCAGCAGTCAAAACTACCAGCTCCAACAGAACTGCAATGGGCAAAACGGTTTATATATTTTTTTTATATATTTATATGTATATATATATCTAAAGTGACATGTTTTAGCACTGCCAATTTATCCATCTATTACAGACAATATTCTGTTTGTTATAGAGGAAAAAAACAGAGCTGGATTTAGGCCCTGAGTTTGGAAACACCAAATTTAATATGCTTGAAGCTAAGTGCTTAAGCAGGATTCTGAGGGAAATAAATTGCCTTTTTAACCATGTTTTCCAATCATTTAAATATGAAACATGAAGAGTAGTTGTGAGAAAAACAAAGGTGTGACTGGGTGGAGGGAAAATCAGATTTAAAGGTGCTATTACGAAATCAATGTTTGTGATTATATTTTCTCACTACATCAGTTTGGAAAGGTTGAAAAATTAAGAGCAGCGGTCTTAAAAAAAAAAAGTCACTGAAGACTTATGAAAGAAAGAAACATCTAAGAAATTAAACATGAAAATAAAGAATGCATGAAATGTTGTGGCACTGGCACTGTCCATACTGGCATTTAAATAAGCATTGAATCTGCAGCCAAAGTTCTGGAATAACATACTTCAAAACTTAACTACATCTACTTTTATATTAATAAGATGCTGATAAAGCTTTTTTATTACAAGGATTTCTATTCCAGCAGCACATAAAGATCCAAGCAGCCTGACCATTCCTGCACCAGACACTGCCTGAAAGAGTTTCGCTTCAGAATTGCTCAGAGGAGAAAAGTTCCTCCCCGGCACGCGGATTTCCAGCTGGAAAACGCTCCCTGCCAAGAGCCTGAGCGGGTTAAATACCAACAGTGCGATCCGTGGCTGTCACAGCGGTCAGAGCAACACGAACCCGGCAAAGCCCCCGGCAGGGCCGAGCTACGGCTCTGCCCCTGCCTGCGCCCACGGCCCGGAACTCCTGGGCCGGAGAGGGAAAGGAGAGGGAAAGAAGGGGAGAGAGAGGAGTAAGGAGAAAGGGCGAGGGGGAAAGACACAGAGGAGAAGGGAAAGGAGAAAAAGAGGGGACGGGAGAGACAGAGGAGAACGGGGGAGAGAGAGGAGAAAGTGACGGACAGGGAAAGGAGAAAGAGGCGAAAGTGAGGGACAGGAGAAAGAGAGGAGAAAGTGAGGGACAGGGGTAAGAGGAGAAGGTGAGGGACAGGGAAAGGAGAAAGAGGAGAAAGTGAGGGACAGGGAAAGAGAGGAGAAAGTGAGGGACTGGGGAAAGAGAGGAGAAGGTGAGGGACAGGGAAAGGAGAAAGAGGAGAAAGTGAGGGACAGGGAAAGAGAGGAGAAAGTGAGGGACAGGGAAAGGAGAAAGAGGCGAAAGTGAGGGACAGGAGAAAGAGAGGAGAAAGTGAGGGACAGGGGAAAGAGAGGAGAAAGTGAGGGACAGGGGAAAGAGAGGATAAAGTGAGGGACAGGGGAAAGAGAGGAGAAGGTGAGGGACAGGGGAAAGAGAGAAGGAAAAGGAGACGGAGAGGGCTCGGAGCGGAGCTGCCCGGTCCGAGCCGCCGTCCCGGCCCCCTCAGGACGCCCCCGGCGCTCGCTGCCCCTCAGGCCGCCCCTCACGGCGCCGCCCCGGACCGCACTCACCGGCGTTGAGCACCTTGAGGGCGGTGAAGAAGGCGTCCTGCAGCGCCAGGTCCTGCGGGGCGGCGCGGGAGCAGTGGTACTTGATGAAGGGGAAGCAGCCGGTGCGCAGCACCAGGTAGTTGGCGCCGTCCACGGGCCAGTTGAAGTGCGAGAGGCCGAACTGGTCGTTGTGCACCGCGCTGTACTTGACGCAGAACGAGGTCCAGTGGGGCAGGCGGCGCTGCCGCAGGTGCTGGCTCAGCACCTCGGAGGCGGCGGGCCGGGCCGGGGACGGAGCCGGGCCCCGCCACAGCAGCAGCGCCACGGCCGCGCCGTGCAGCCGCCGCAGCAGCGCCCGCATCCCGCGGGGCTCCGCGCCTGCGCCCGCAGCGCGCCTGCGCCGCCCGGGGGCGGGAACCGAGCGGGGACGGAGCGGGAATTGCCCGGGAATGGACCCAGGAATGGAGCAGGAATTGCCTCGGGAACAGAGAGGGACGGCGGCCCAGGAGTGGAGCGGGAATCGGCCCCGATCTGGGCCCCTCGGTTCGGGGGGTTCACTGAGGGTGAGGGGCTGGAGCGTGTCCAGGGAAGGGAACGGAGCTGGGAAGGAGCTGGAGCCCCAGGAGCGGCTGAGGGAGCTGGAGAGGGGCTCAGCCTGGAGCAAAGGAGGCTCAGGGGGTCCTTGTGGCTCTGCACAGCTCCTGACAGCAGGGGACAGCCGGGAGGTCGGGCTGGGAACAGGGACAGGAGGAGGACATCGTCTTAAGCTGCACCAGGCTGGACAGCAGCAGGAATTTCCCCATGGAAAAGGCGGTCAGGCCTTGGAAAGGGCTGCCCAGGGAGGTTTGGAGTGCCCATCCCTGGAGGTGTCCCAGGAGTTCCTGGAGGTGGCACTCAGTGCTGTGGGCTGGGGACAAGGTCACAGGCTGGCCTCGGTGACCTTGGAGGGCTTTTCCAGCCTCAGCGATCCTGGCATTCCGTGACAGACACACCGAGGGCATGGACCACCCTGAGCCCTGCACGGAGCGGGGAGGAGTGGGAGCATCACCAAGAAATGGACAGTGGCGTTTTTAGAAAGGTTTTGTTGACCCCGACGTGCTGAGGGAGCACCTGCAGCCCCAGCCGGGCTCACCGTGCTCAGGAGTGTATCCAGCTGCACTGGGTTTACCTGGCAGACCTCCCGGAAAACCTTCAAAGAAATATTTTTAAATCACAGCCTATATTCCATTTTTCTAAGTAAAAGCTAAGGTTTTGAACCATTTAGCATTCTGTTTGAGAGGGGGGAAAAGTCCAGGAAACTGAGAAATGGAAACAGATTTTTTTCTTTCAATAATTGCCAGCAATATCTCAAACTCAGCAATCTTAGACCATGGAGCTATCCAGTATGAACATGCTAATTAATCAATTACTACCCAACAGTATGCCCTGTTTATTCACTGTACTACATGTGTGTACAACAAGTAATTATTAATCATCACCAGCAAGAAATTTCCCCTTCAAGTTCACCTCCCTGTAATTAATAGAGCATATAGTTTAGCTTTAATATCTTTCTTTAGTGGTGGTAACAGTGGCTGAGGGTAGAAAAGTTGGAATCTGGTACTGTGCTGAAGGGTTGAAATAAAGTATTGAACCTTAAAAGTGATACAATGCTGTTGTGTTTCATTAATTACATTAATGAAGGTTGTCAATGATTGTACTTCTTAATCTTTTGTTCTTCATTAATAGAACAAATCTGGAATCTAAAATGAAATGCAGAGGATCTCTACAGTGTAACAGGGGTTGCCTCTGAACTACAGTATCCCGTTGTTAAACGGATTTTATATGAATTTTTAAGGATAGCCTTAAAAATCCAGGAATTTGTTACCTTAACCTAGAGGGAAGGTGGTGAATTCTCCTGATCTTGAGGTACTGGAGATCTTCCAGGAAAGAGGGAGGGTGAACATTTCATTTCAGAAGACATCTGGAAGTGGTTGTGTTGATAAACTGCCTTTTTTTTTTTTTTCTCTGTGCTCAAGAGATGTCATTCCAAATGTGGAAATGTGGGCTAAAAGCTTTTTTTATTTCTTTTATCCAGGGCTTTAAACCCAACTACCTAAAACAGGAGACCCAGTTTCCAGTATCATCAGCTCCAGGTAGCTCTTTCAGGAGAATGACCTGCTCTGTGCTACACTAAATTCTGGCTGAAACTAAATCCACTGAGTGCTGCCAGTTAAACAAACATCTCCATTTCCAGCTCTGACTCCTGGGGAGCACAAATCCTTTATTTTAATTGTCTGCATCCTCTGCAGTTGCTGCCAAACCTGCTGACCCTCACCTGCTTCTATGAGCATTCCTCCACTCCCTGCAGCTGAGGAGCCAGCTCCAGTTTTTGCCCAAATCTGGCATGTTTTGGGGCAGTTTCTGATGAGAAGCCACACTTGGGCCACCTTTAGTCTTTTGCTTCACACTTGTTCTGTTTTTCTTCCCATCCAGCTCACGTTCTGAAATTTAATCTACAGTTCAACAACTCTGTTACTCTTTTCATGAGCGGGAATAAATAATCCAGTAGTGTGAACAGAATTACATTCCTGACTTTTTAACAATATTATCACTTCATTTTAAATCTGCAGCATTGCTAAAAAAACCCACATTTTTGGCACCAGCAGCATGGGAGCTGAATGTGAGAGACTGCAAAGCAGTTTCCAATCCTTCCATCAGCTCAAGGCTCAGAAGTGTTAGTAGTAATTAAAAACTTTTTTTTCTCCCCCTCTCAAAATACATTTCACACTTTGCACACGCTGAGAAATCTCTCTCACCACGGGAACTTTCAGGTCACTTGTTTCCAGCAAAAACAGGTACAGTTTTCTTTTGTCAGGGCAGAACAAAGGCAGAAGGAAGTGCAGGTTTCATTTCCTCCTAGGACACTGCAGTCTATCAAGTGCCAGTGAACTAATGAGCCTCTCAGACCTTATGTTGTTCTGGCTTGGATCAAGGCTTCCTTTTCCTTAACCCTTTGGAAACCAGCTCAAGTGCAGCTAAATTCCACCTTGGCAAATTCTCTGTGGGCTCTGGGCTATCCAAACCCAACACCACAATGATGTGAAACAGCAGTAAAATCAGAAATTAAAAATACTCCTGTGGATTTTTATTTGAAGCAGTAACCAGCATTTATGCAAATGAATTAATTCTGTGATCAAAGGGAAAAAAACACAGAAAATAATGTCTCATGCTGAGGGATCAAAGATTTGCTGTCAGAAAAACTGGGTGCTGATCTCGTGCAACTGCTTGGTCTTGTTTAGTATTTGTGTTAAAACTGGTTTTGCCTGAGCTTTTTGGGAAGTAATCCCAAGGATACTGGCCATTCCTAGGATAACAGCCTCCATGCAGAGAGATCTGCTCTTCCACAGTAAAATGTGGAATGTGTTGTCTGTTGGGATATTAAAGATCTGATTGAATGTGGGATGTTCCCAATGGCACAGGCAGGAACCACAGAGATTTTCTGTCTCAGTTAATGTTACTTCACACACCAGCTCAGAAGGAAAACCAAACCTGTTCTTACAGATGAGGAAGCATTTCCAGAAGCAGAAGGAATGAGGCACTTGAACATTTTCTGTTAACTATTCTTTCAGAGCATCTGCTTCCCAAGGTTGCTCTTCTTCCAATCTCAGTTTGTTTTGTGCTGTAACTCCTAGAATTGCTTCAATATCTCGAATTGCCATCTGTAACAGATTCCAGGAATACAAGTTATTTAATGGGCATTATAATGGAATCCAGCAGCCAGGGTGCACAGCTGGCAGTGCCTGCCTTGCAGAGGTAACAGGGTTACACGGGACAGGATGCACCAATTAAATTTAATATTACTTTGGAGACACTGGGAGGAATTATTAGTAAATATGTACAAATCCCAGGTAAATAAAAATACAATTTGTACTCCTAATTAACTAACAGGTGTTTTATTTCACATATGTTCATGCACAATGGAGAAAAGTTCTCTCTTTTATTTTTTCTCCATGGTTGCTTTTCATTCCCTCATATTGAAAAATGGGATTTTTTTTTTGTTGTTGTTGTTTATTCTGTAACATGTTGAAATTTAATTATGTCTTCCCCAAAATCTGTCATTTCACACTCTACTGGAAAATCCAGTCAGGGTGGAAAGAATCTGCTATAAATTATGTGACATGACTGAAAATACAAATCTAACACAGCGTTCCCCTTCACCTTCCACAAAACACACTCAGGATCTTGGAAAGTTTTTTATAAAGTTAAAGGTGATGCAGCTCAGCAAAAGAAGCTCCCTGTGGGCAGCTGAGCAATTCTGTGGAATCAAAAGCAGCTTTGTGAGGAGGGCTTGTTCCAGGGCACGGGGCTGGGTTGGTGATTGCTTTGCTGGCTCTGGCTGCAAGGTGGGGGAACGTCCCCAGGGTGAGCCCCTGTGCTTTGTCCTCCCCCTCTGCAGCATCCAGGGATGGGCACATTCAAACAGCAGAGAAAATTGGGAACAAAATCCACTTGGGAAATGGATGGTGGGGTGAGGGTGGGAAGGAATGGATTAGTGGCTGCCTGCTTAAAGAAATGAGTGTTAATAATCCAAGCAGTTATTATCAACTGAGAGATTTGTTTCTAATTTGAGATTCTTACCTTGATGGTGTCCCTTTAAAATACAGCAGGCAATTGTGACAGAACTGTGTGAGGCAGTGCCAACAGCTCCTTTGCTCTTCCAAAGGACACTCAGGAGCATTAGATTACAAATAATTTCACGCTCAAGGATGTCTCTTTTCAAAGAAAAAAGTTTCAAACTTAAATTTAACTAACGGGTGCCGTGGGAGACCCACTACACTGACCCAGACACTGTAAACCACACACAGCCAGTGATAAAAAAGGAATGGTTTAGCACTTGTTTATGATCCAGCATGAGGTATTTGCAGGCCTTGTACAGAAATTAACCAGGATCGTTAGTTAATTAACACCTCACCTTAAAATTGGTCTCGCCTTGCATATTAGGTGCTGATATTTCTTGATGGATGATGAAGAGATTGCGAGCAAAGGTCAGGAGGACCCCCTGGAGATCCTCTCCGATTGTTCTGTTAATGATATCCAAACAAATGAGTTTACCAATGATTCCCTTCACATGCTTAAAAACAATCGCCCTCTCATTTGTGCCTGCCTGGTGCTGGAATTTAATGAGGATTTTCAATCTCACAAGGTGAAAATCTTCAGGGAGATATGAAAGATGAGGCTCCATTTTAACTTGTCAACGGAAAGGATTTGTGTAATAAATAATTTTTATTAATCAACTTAGCAGAAGTAAGCAGAGAGGTTTCAGCTACTCCAAGTAAAAGGTGACTGCTGAGGAAGGACTGAAGCTGCAGAACACTTGAAACACCCACATAATTTGGGAAAAACTTGCTTCAGCCTAAAATTTGGGAAAGACATTTCAGCAGGATCAGCATTCCTTGGATTGTTGCAGCTTTGGAGGTTTTGCTTTCCCAGTGGTCCACATAGACTCTCCACACCTTGTGGAACAGGGAATTACACTGATTAATAACGTGCCTCATTCACTGGAATCGACCACAGATCTCTGATGGAATAAAATGGGTAATTCTCAGAGATGTTTCAGGTATTTCAGTTATTTTATAAGCTCCAACTCCTACAATCTTGAAAATATTTCCCAATTAAGGCTATGAAATTGCTCTGAAAATGTGATGGCAGACAACAGGAATCCTCCTTGTTTCAAGTTGAGTTTATTTCTTCTTGTCCTACTACCAAAAAAATCAGATTTTCCCTTCCTGCAGAGGCTTTTTCTGTGCTGGGAGATCGTTAGCAGATCCCATTTCTGCCCTCCCTCTCCTTTTTAGTCTTTCCATGTCAGTCATGCTCTCCAGAACTCTAAACATTTTCACTGCCACCCTCTCACAGAACAGCAGGATTTCTTCCAGCATCTCCCAGGATACACTGTTTATCTTTTTCCACAGGATCCCGACATTGTTTAATTCACAGATCCTGTTTCCAAAACCTCTTTGTTCCTCATATTCATTACTGCTCTCTAAATGTAATTTCTTCCACCTGGTTCCAACCAAACCTAATTCTATTTCTCATATTGTTCCTTCAATTTGTGGAGATCATTTTGAATTCTGTTCCTGCCCTCCAGAACACTTGCAGGCACATCCAGCACTTGAAGAAGCTGTTTTGTTATCCAGGTCATTAATGAAATAGCTGCAGCATCAAAGGAATACAGAACAGGCTGAGAGCACAACGCTTCAGCTCCTCACTTATTACATCCTATTTGGGCAGGAAACTCGGGCAAGAGCAATGTAAAAAGGCATTTAACTTCACCCTCCTTTGTCTCCTGGAAGTCATGGTTTTAATAATGTTGCCTGTAGGAGTAAGGCTGTGCTAATCCATGGGAGAGATTGCTCCTGAAGGGAATGCAGCTCTCCTGAAGCCAATTCCAGCAGCTCCTGAGCCTGCTTTGCCACCAGCCCCTGGGCTCAGCACAGTCCTGGCCTTCTTGTGTTACTGAAGTGCTGAAATCCACCCTAAAACTCCCCCAAAGGCCAGTCCTGGGAGGGGTCAGGGCCCTTCTGTGAGCAGGAGGTGACAGCCAGGTATTCAGGCTGCTCATTCCCTCCCTGGCCTTTGTCACTCCCTGCACACCCAGGCTGTCCCCAGCTCTTTGTCACCCTGGGTTAGGGACAGTCCGGCTCCATTTGGAGGAATTCCTGTTCCTCACAGGCTCTGCTGGACACAGACATTTCCACAAACCCCTGTCTGACAGATGAGAGCCACAGAATTGCTCCATTTTGGTGTTTTCACAGCTTCAGTGGTCACTGAGCTCTGTGAGAGCACCGAGTCCAACTTGGCCTTGAACATTCCAGGAATCCAGGGGCAGCCACAGCTGCTCTGGGCACCTGTGCTGGGGAGGAATTTATTCCCAATATCCTACCTGCCCCTGCCCTCTCTCCCCCTTGGATAAGTTTAAACTCTCAGCAGTGCCAGAAGAACAGAGATGTTGCTCTGAGGAGCTCTGAGCAGAGCTGTTCTAAACCAGGGCTTTCCTGGTGGTGTTTTTAATGTCCCTGGGAGCAGGGACACTGCACATCAAAGCCTGTAATTTACAGTATTTTCCCTAAAATGATATTTGTTTTGACATTGACTCATTTAAGTTGACATAGCTGAAATCCTGATCTAATACATCTCTGCCTGAAAATTAATCATGTTTATAATATTCTGAGAATTAATAACACCCATTGCTCAAGTCATTAACTTAAAAAAGGAGCTTCCAAAATCTGTTTCTCTGCAGTAGGGGACCACAAATAAATGAATGCTTGATAAAATAATCCAAGCAGCAGTTTAACAAGCGTAAACTTGAATGTGGCTGCAATAACACAGAACTATTGTTTAAGGGTTGGCATCAGGTTGATGAGGTGCTTATTTCAGCTACAAAGCATGCATACACATGCATAATGAACTGCAGGATGAATTATTAATGTGTTGCTTATTTAGCCTCATCTGTCTAGAAGATAATGTATCCTAACTATAATGAGTGATTGGTTTTGTACATAATTACAGGAGCAGCAGTATCTAGGAAATTTGTTCTTTCAAAGAAGGAGTTCTAAAAATAAAATCCTCGCGCAAACTGCGGGGCTGCTCCGTTTTATCAAAATCAACCCTACCAGCATGGAGAATATCTAATAAATTAAAAGGGACAGAATCATTATTAACATCATAATTTTACACAAAGTGTTTTACTTAATCATTCATTACAGATCATGTGCAGTAAAAACATTTGTCTCTTGGTTTGTTGCTTTTTCTCTTTTCCTGGGAGACTGCAGTCTTGTAGTTAACTCTTCAGGAGATAAAAATCTCAGAAATACAGAAAGAATTAAAAATAAACAATATAATAACAATTTATGTTAATTCTGACAGAATTTTAATTAAAAAAAAAGTTGCTACTTGATTACTTTTCATTTCTAAAACTTGGACTACTGGGACTAATCAGATCTAATTTACTTCTCTCCAACTAAAAGTGGTTGCTTGAGGAGAACAATGGATCAAGAGCTCGTTAACCTCTAAATTACAGCTCCATGACATTTTTGGAATGGTGATACATTCCCTCCTCTATGGATGGTAAAAAGGGAGCTGTGAATCTTCTGTCAAAATATGGCAAACAGCTTTTGTTCTCAGTCCATACATGTGTGTACACAGACAGGGACTTCTTACTCTGACTTTTCTAAAGACCTTTCTTCCCATTTTATAAAACCCCAGAATATTTGGGTGGGAAGGGACCTTAAAGCTGATCCCATTCCACCCCCTGCCATGGGCAGGGACACCCGGGACATCCCAAGGTGCTCCAAGCCCTGTCCAGCCTGGCCTTGGGCACTTCCAGGGATGGGATTGTTCCACTTTAACTCCTACTGTGCTGTTAGCCCATGACTTCATTAGCCTGGTAAAATCCAAGAGCAGCAGTTTAAAACCTGGAGGGAGCAGCTTCAGCTCCTCTAGAACAGAACATGACCTGGGAGTTCCATGAATGGTTCTACTGGGGAACACATCACTGCTTACAGGTTTTGTCTCCTCGTGCTGAACCCCTTGGCTTTTGCTTTCCTTTGCTCCCAGAGGTGCTTGCAGGATGCTGGAGCCACAATCCAGGTTTCCATCTGTCAGGTACACCAGGAGCTGACTCAGGGCCAGCTGGTCACTGTAGCAAAGGTCAAGGTCTGTTGCCCACACCTAATCAAAAACAAAGAGGGGCATTCAAATAAATTAAAAAGAACAACAACAAGAGTAAAATTCAGCAATTGTGAAGGAACATCTCTGCCTTTCTTTGTCCTGTGTGTTGGCATTCCTGCTTTTGGCTTCCTGGTGCTGGGGCAGGGTTGGCAGTGATGAAGATGGGAGGAAGGAATTCCTGGTTGGGAGGGTGGGCAGGCCCTGGCACAGGTGCCCAGAGCAGCTGTGGCTGCCCCTGGATCCCTGGCACTGTTCCAGGCCAGGCTGGACAGGGCTTGGAGCAGCCTGGGACAGTGGGAGGTGTCCCTGCCATGGCAGGGGTGGCACTGGATGGGCTTTAGGGTCCCTTCCCACCCCAACCATTCTGGGATTCTGTGATTCCACAAACCACTTCCAAACAGGAACAACCAGAACTCTTCTGTGACCTCAGAAATAATCTTTCAGGGAGGCTGAGGGAAGCACCATGGATTGCTTCTGCAAGGCTCCTCCACCCCAATAACCAGAGCTTGAGTTTTTCCCACTTTAAAAATCCCTGCCAGTGAGAAATGTTCCCACACACCAAGAGCTGCCCTACAGAGGACCCCTTAAAACAAATCTCCCAGTGAACAACTTGCCTCAGCCCTGGAATGGTAAATGGACTCATTATAAGGATATTAAGGGGTCAGGCAGCCAAGGCCTCTTGGAAAACTGGAGTTAATTTCAGAATCATATGCACAGAGTAATGCCCTTTGGATAATGGGGAATAAATCACCCCAGTAACAGTTGTTAATGTCTAACTGCCAAGTATCTGTTGCTGTATTAAATATCCTATTTGTCAACTTAAATATTTCCTGCTGCACGGTCTAAAATGCAAATTGGATGCTAATGGCTGGCTTTACTTAGTAATAGGGGAATGTTCCCCAATTATAATACTTAATTTTCTTCAATAATTTATTGGTTATCATCACTTCTGTGAGACAGGAGGAACTTTGCTGTCCATTTCTCCTTTTCCAGTGTGTGCCAACCTTTTCAATGAGCCAAATAATAATTATAAACTATTCACATTGTGGGAGTGTTCCATTAATTTCGATAAATATTATCGACAAATCTGTGTCAATATGTCCTAGATCTTATCTGAGCTGGGTTTTACCCTCTCAATTAAAACTTTGCCCTCAGAAAGAAATGACAGAGCTGCATGAGGGAACCAGGGACTGAAAATCTTGGATATCTGAGGGCTGTTCACTGGCTCCAAGTGAAGTGTTTGCTCTCAATCCAGACCCTGATTACACCTGACCTCAAGATCCACCCTTGAAGCTTTGCTGACCACACAAACAGAGCTGCAGGAGGCAGCTGGACTGAAGGGGCACCATAAAAAAGGTTAAGCCAAAACATCCCTGTGACTGAAGTGATTCCCAGAGCAAAATGCAGGGAATGGGCTGAGGATTTATCAGCAGATAAAACATTAACAAAGCAGCCTGGCAAAGCTAAGCAGCCATCAGCAGTGGATGAATCCACTCCCCCCTCCCAGGGACCCACACAAACCCTACCAGGTGTGGGGCAGGAGTTACTCCCCAGATCCCAGATCCCACCTGGTCAGTGCCTACAATTAAAACACGAGCAAGCGACATTGTTTTCATTTCAGATGGAGATAAAAACCCAGTAATTACTTGTGTGATCCATCTCACACAATCTAAACAAAGCCCCAGCATGCCAGGCTGGCTCCAGTGCCTGCTGGCCCGTGCCCAGGAGCTGCTCTGGGAAGGATGGGAGCTCTCCTGGAGCCCCTGCTCCAGGGAATGGCTCCAGCCTGCCCAAGGGAGGGGCTGGCAGAGCAGGGAAGAACAGAAAAAGCTTTTAGCAGGGCAACTTTTGTGCTGGAAATGATGAGATTGACCAAAGACTGGTTTAAGGAGTTTCTGTTTGCTTCCAGAGGGGATTAAATAGTTTTTGTGTGTGATTTCATAATCTCAGCCCCATTTCTGCTGCTGCCTACAAAATGAAGAGTTTGGATCTACAGGGGGGATGAAGGAAGGTGTCCATCCTCCCCCCTGCTGTAACAAAGGAGAGCTCCAAAACCTCCTTACGCTTCATGTCCACCTCAGGCAAAGTCATTGTAATATTTTGCATTTTCCAATATAAGATGTGGGGAGGAGGAGGAGGAGGAGGAGGAGGAATAGGAGGAAGGCAAACATGGCTGGAAGCCACCTGTCCACCTCCTTTCATCCCTGAGCCTGGGGCTGAACCACCCCTGCTGGAACTCAGAGCAGCCAAATGGTCACTCCTTGGTGCCAGCTGGGATCACCCCCAAGGATTGTTTTCCTGGCTCAGGGCTCTCTGAGAACACTTTGGTTGTGGCCATGTCCCCTCCTGCCCTGGATGTGTCCCAGAACATCCCTGACGTGGGGGAGAAAGGAAGAAGGATCAGATGGCACAAGATTTTCCAGCTTTATCCTAGCAGGGGATTCCCTTTTGCCATGGAAACACAAAAATGTCCTTTAAATCCCCTTTGTGCTGCTACAGAAATGGGAGAACACAGGGCCTGGAAAAGGGGTCTGGCCACATAAATCATCTCCTCCAGTAAATCAGGAGCTCTTAGGAGATGACCTGTGCAAAGGTGAAGTTTAAGTAAAGAATGATACAACCCTACAGATTAACAAACATCTGTTATTGAGCCCATCCCCATTTTCTGAGCATACACAGTAAGGGCAGGGATGTAATTGTACACATTTATGATTGGGGGTGTCAAATCCTGACAGGATTGCATAGAAAAATAGCAGAACACAAGGAGTTTTCATCTGAAATGTGGGGATTTTCAGAATTTATGTTCAGAAATTAGACTGGAAAAGAACAGCCTAGAAGTGATATTTGATTTTCAAAGTCCCAAGGTAGGAGGTAGAGGCAGTAGTTAAGATTTTAGATTTAAGACTGGTTTTGGGACAAGCTAAGCCCAGAACAGATTAGGACTCTCCAGAATCACACCAATGGAAAAACAAAGAGTTAGAAATACATCCTGCAAGACCTGCTGGCTGTTTATCCAAGGAAACATTTGCTTCCAGGGGATTCTCCTTGGGCACACACAGCTTCAGAGCCGGCGCTTTGTGCTGAAGACATCTCCAGTGAATAAAGTCACAATTATGCTGGAATTCTTTACAGCTTCCATAAAAACGCTTCAGCTTTAGAATGTAAACTTGAGAAGGGAAGGAAACGTAAATTCTTAAAGAGTTACTAAATTACAGCTGGGCTCTCTCTGCTTTAACTGTTTTATCTCCGCTGCTATCGACGGCTGCGTTATTGTGAAGAGCACCCGTGCTAGTTTTAAAGAAGTGCTTGAGTGATACTGTAAAAATGTCAATTAGTAAAATATTAATGCAGCTGGGGCGTTGGAAGGAGAGTGGCTTTTATGACTTTTAAACCCTGCAGGAGGATTGATTGGGGCGGCGCTGGCAGGCTCTCCTCCGGCTGCCATCTCGTGGCAGCTGCTGGCATGGGCTGGGGCTCGCCCAAAAACTCTGATTTTAGGGCTCTGCAACTCCTCTGTGCTGCTGGATACAGGGCTGGGAAATGGTTGATGGCAGCACCGTGGCTCTTGTTGGAAAATAGCACATAAAAATGTGTTATGTTCTGTCTGGAGAGACCTTGGGACGCTGTGGGAATTGTCCAACCCCAGCACTTTATCCAATTTATTATTTCCTGCTGGGAAAGGCTGGGGCTGTGCAAAAGCCACCAGACCCATGGAAAAGGTGGCTTAGGGTCCTGCTTCTCCAAATTATGATGTAAGGAAGTCGATGTGTTTAAATATTCCCACTCAATCCAGTGGATTTATTTGGGTGCAGCTCCCAGCTGGGGTCTGACAGTCAGCACTGGGCAGGATTTCACTCTGAGGGGCCAAGGCTTGGCTTGGAATGATCATTGTGAAAAATAAAAGTGGGAATCAGAAGGGATTCACTCCAAATTATGCACCTCCACTTCTTCCCCAAGACAATGAAGACAGCACCTCCATCTCCTGTCCCCTCAAGATCAAGGCACAGGTGCCTGAAACTGAGATGGAAACAAATTCCTGAGGCCCTGAGGCAAACAGGGAATTTTGTGGAGTCCCAGCTTTCCCTGCCCCTTGGATCTCATGGCAGCCAAGGCTCTGTCTGCCCACTGAGCTGTGTGACAACACACATTGTTCCTTATCCATCCTTTTCTCCTAGTGCTCCAAAGATCAATATTTTCTGTAAAACACACTTGGAAAGAATTCCTGAGTATCCAGGAAATGCATCTGAGCCTCCCACCTACTGCATTCAAGGGGACACTTGTGAAAGGACTGAGCAAATGTTCCAAAGGTCTGATAGGATTTCTTGTTTGCCAAAAAAATGGTGCTTTCAGGAACACAAGCCTTTGTGTGATCTCTCTCTCTCCCAAGACAGATGGCCTCATTAATTGCCTCCACATCCAGTTAAATTTAAAAACCTGTGCTTAAATAATGTTAAAGTTGTGGTACATGCTGATAAACATAGGAAATGTTAAGGTAAAAATCAGCTGGGAACAAGGGAACAAAACCAAGATGGAACAGACAGGAATTCTAAGAAACCACAAGGATCACCAAATGATTTAATGTGTCCTTGTTTGTTCCAGGAAATGTCACAACCTTAATAATCCAGGAAGCAATCCTGCACGTCAGTGACCTCCTGGCTTGAGTGGAGCAATTGGCAGAGCTCCCGTGGATTTCCGTGGGTGAGAATGTCATCCCTTCATCTTTCTAAAGAACTTTCATGGAACTTGGCCAGTGTGGCTCATCCAGAGCTCTGGTTACAATGCCTGTGCACATCCATTCTGGGAGTCAAATATAACTGGGATCTGAATTCACAAACTGCTGTGAGGGCCAGGCCCTGGCACAGGGTGCCCAGAGAAGCTGTGGCAGCCCCTGGACCCCTGGAAATGTCCAAGGCCAGGCTGGAAGGAGTTTGGAGAAACCTGGGATAGGGGAAGGTGCTAGAACGAGGGGTTGGAATGAGATTGTTTTTAAGGTTCCTTCCTACCCAAACCATTCTGTGATTATTCTGATTCTCTGGTTCACCACAGCCACCCTTACACTGCTGTCAGCTCCCAAAAACCTCAAAGTTCCCCAGCTCCCCACAGCCTTGAAATCCAGGGATGTTCCCTTTACAGTCAAACATCCTAAACACTGAGGTCCTCAGTGAAAATTCCAGAAGAAAACAATGTCAGGAGCGTGAAAAACAAGGAGATGCCTCAGGTCTACATGTGGTGCTGTTAGAAAACCCCTGTGCTTCCCTCAGCTCACGTGCCCCAGAGTTTGGAAATTGCTTGTTCCAAAGGGCAAAGCTTTCTCCTGGTATTTTTTGGAGTTCCACAGGAAAGCTGGAATTTCTCAGTCTCAGGGAGACAGGGTGAGGTCCCAAATCTGCCCCACTCACCTGCTGCTCCCTCGTTTGGGGATGGGTGAAAGCCACGAAGTCCACGGAGAAGTAGCCGAGCACTCCTTTGGATTTACAGGCCTCCCCAATTTTCAGGCAGAGAGCTTTGAGAACCTCAGGATCCACGGAACGCTGTGGGATGGTGGTGCCAGAAGATCTGAGGGGCCCCTCAGCGTGGAGCTGATCTCCAGATGACAGCAGTGTCACCTCCCCCGTTGGCTCTATCAGCAGATCCACCGTCAGGTTGGTGACACTGCCCGAGGACGGGAAGGCTTCGATCACCCCACCTGGAATTGGAAAGGAATTCTCCTGGGATCAAATCCAGCAGTGCTGCCCTTCAGAGTGCACAGGATGGAGCCAGCAGCTCCAGGGGGAACTGGAGAAACAGCAAATAAATCAGTGCAAGGGGAGCAGCAGAGCCAGAATCGTGGATCTCTTGGAGGAGAAAGGAGTTTAATTAGTGGCTTTTCATTGCCACTTCCAAAGTGGATCAATCCCACAGCTGACTGGAAAACAGGCTCTGGGGTAGCAGGAGTGAATCCAGCTCAGCACCAGCCCACAACAGCTGGGAAATGCAATGTTGGGATTTGGGGGATGGTAACTCCTGCTGGGAGCTCATCTTGGAGACTCCCATCCATGTAATGGTCTTAGATAAGAGTCTGCCTGTGGCATTCACCCACAAGAGGAATTTGGCACAGAAATAACAATTTCCAGCATGGTTTTCCATAGGAAAATCACCAAGGTAACTGCCTGGCATTCTGGATTTGCCTTTTCCTTGCATATAATGCCATAATCCAATTTGTTGGGACAAAAAACTATGTAATAAAATTGGTACTAGATGTGTTAAGTGGCACTATTTAAAAAGAAAAATGTCTTCAAGGCTTTGATTCATCCTTGTCTCTTCCATAAAGAAATCTATATATTAAATATTCTTACATTTACCTCACGTGCTGGAATTCCCTAAAACCTTTCCCCAAATGTGACAGCCTTTGGTGACAGCCAAGGATTAAGGAGTTGGTGCTTATGGATTGAGAATCCAGGATTAAAATGGACTAAAAGCTTGGATAGGACAAATGAATGATAGAACAGTGGCCTATAATTCATTGGTAAATGAACATTTGAAGCATAATGGAGAAATAAAAGGAGATAAATATTTAAATGGGCCCAAGACTAACAAGAATATGGCAGACAATATGGCATAATTACTCCTTCTAACACTTCCCAGCGACTTTGCAGTCTTATTTACCTTGAGTAAGAAATGTTTGGAGGAATTTTTCCCATGTAGGGAATCGTTTCTCATTGACTGGCTGTACGTGCTGTGCTAAAAGGCCCGGCAGCTCCTGGGAGATCTTCACCAAAGCTAGCTCCTGCAGAAACAAATTAAATAGAACCACAAGCAATTTTACTACAGAAATGAAAACTGCTTGTGGGGTGATTAAAAACCAGGCCTCCAACAGGCAAAAAAAAAAAAAAAATGTGGTTACTGTTTACCCACAGTCAGGAAGCCTTTTTTAATTTTTCTGCTTGCTCCTCTTCCCTCCTCCTGCAAACTGTCCTTCTCTGAAAGCCAGTCCCCCTCTCAGCACAGCATCTCCTGCATTATAATTTATATCAATAATTGGATCTGGCATCTGAAAATGCCAAGTACTTGGTAACTGCTTTGGGATCAATAGCAGCAGTCAATAACTTGTACATTGCTTGTATTTTGAAGCAGCATATTGAAATAGTCACATATGTCAGCAATAGTTTTGCTGGTTCTGTGTTCAAGCTCTTCTATCAACCCAAACACCCTTTAGATAGAAAAAAAAAAAAAAAAAAAAAAAAAAAAAAGGAATAATCAAGCAAAAGCATTTCTAAAGCAGGAGATATCCTTTTAAATCTGTAAAATATCTGTAACAAATTCCCAAGTGCCTGTGTCTTTGGTGGAATTTGATTAGTCACTCCACAGCTACAACAGCTTTTTTCCTAGTTTTAAATTCTTTATTATCACACACACAGCCCAGCCCCATTAAATACAGCAAGTAACTGCTCTGCTTTTACTGCTCCCCAAAGTCCCAGAAGAACAGGAGCATATAAAGTGCAAGGACCCTGACTGGATTGCTTCAGGCTCCTTTTCTTGCTGCTTCATGAGCCTCCCCCTGCTCCCCTGGGGCTCTTTCCTCTGTTTTCCATCCCCTCTCCTCAGCACCCCGTGCTGCAGCAATGACCAGCCCTCCTCTGGTCCTGCCAATGTCCTCAGCCACAATCACCTCATCCCAGGCTCTGGAGGAACATGAGGAAACCTTATGGCTGACAGCTAAGAATAGCAAATAAAAAATTAAAGCTGTTTTTCCGGAGCAGTGAGTTTGTAGAGATGGGCTTTGTCATGGAGCACATGATGGAAAGTAACCAAAAATGCAAATTCAAAATGACTTCACTGGGATTTGCCTACCAGCACGAGGAGGATGGAGCAATGATTGGAATCACTGGATGGTTTGGGGGGAAGGGAGCTGAAATCCCATCCTGTGCCACCCCTGCCATGGCAGGGATACCTCCCACTGTCCCAGGCTGCTCCAAGCCCATCCAGCCTTGGACATTTCCAGGGATCCACAGCTGCTCTGGACAACTGGGGAATCTGGGATGAACTCTGCATGCAGGAGAGCTGGATAAACCCTGCTCCTGGCTGCAGCCACCCTGAGACTGCAGGAAAGGGATTTTCCACCTGGGCCTCAGCTGCCCAGCCATGGAAGGGGGACAACTGAGGGGAAAAATACCTTAAAAATATGGAGGTGCTCAGATGGTGATGCTGATATGGGATATGTGGGCTCCTATCGTATAATAAAGAGAAAAACATGTTCTTGACTTTAAAAATATCACAAAAAAGGGGTTAAAAATGGTTTTAGTCAGTAGATCAATACACTAAGCAGCACAACCTCATGGCAAAAACAAAGGAGCATGTAAAACATAAGATCCAAACTCAGAATTTATCCATAAAACAAAGGAGCACATAAAATGTAAGATCCAAACTCAGAATTTACCCCCCAAAAAAAAACCCCAAAAAACAAAGGAGCACATAAAACATGAGATCCAAACTCAGAATTTACACAACTTCAGCTCTTTACCCTGCTCATTTCCTCAGGATCTGGAGGAATTTTGGTTTTGGATGGCTGAGCTGACTGCAACAGCAGAGCAGTGAGCAAATACCCATTGGCCTTGTGTGGGTTTGTATTTGTGCTGAATTATTGCTGAGCCAACAAGGCACAGGCTGAGGTGGCTCATGAAAATCCTCTCATCTTTGGAGAGAGGATGTGAGCCATGATGGATGGCCTGGAATTGCTGCCCCACAAATCAGTTCCCAGCTGGCAGTGCACCCAGCAACACCCCTGTCACTCCCACCTCTGAGACCTGCTGACTTGGGGGATGGAGCAATTTAAACATTTATACAGAAATATAAACACAAACAAAGCATGAGGTGTGCAGTGGTTGCCTGAAAGATTTTGATAAATCACAGGGGGAAAAAAACCCCAGGAATCTCTGCTGGGTGGGGAGGCATTTGGAAGTGCTGTGCCCGGGTTTTGTGTGAGGAACAATTAAAGTGGGACACAAATTTCCAGTGCCACAGTTCTGAGCTCTGTCCTTTCACACAGAGCTGGAGGATCACACGTGGCTGTGGAAGAAACCTCCCTAACCTGGCTGCAAAATCAGGCACAACTTCCAAGGAAATTTTCTGTGCCTTTTGAAAGTTCTTTTTGCACATCTAAGGATGTTGCTTTAGGATAATAAATCACGGAATCCTGGAATGTTGTGGGTTGGGTGGGAACTTAAATCCCATCCCATTCCATCCCTGCCACTATCCCAGGTTCCAACATGGCCTTAGACACCTCCAGGGATCCAGGGGCAGCTCTGGTGAGTGTGAAGGATGTGAGCACCAAATGTGTCTGACAGAAACAAAGGCTGCTCCAAGCCCATCCAGCCTTGGACATTTCCAGGGATCCACAGCTGCTCTGGACAACTGGGGAATCTGGGATGAACTCTGCATGCAGGAGAGCTGGATAAACCCTGCTCCTGGCTGCAGCCACCCTGAGACTGCAGGAAAGGGATTTTCCACCTGGGCCTCAGCTGCCCAGCCATGGAAGGGGGACAACTGAGGGGAAAAATACCTTAAAAATATGGAGGTGCTCAGATGGTGATGCTGATATGGGATATGTGGGCTCCTATCGTATAATAAAGAGAAAAACATGTTCTTGACTTTAAAAATATCACAAAAAAGGGGTTAAAAATGGTTTTAGTCAGTAGATCAATACACTAAGCAGCACAACCTCATGGCAAAAACAAAGGAGCACGTAAAACATAAGATCCAAACTCAGAATTTACCCAACAAAAACCAAAGGAGCACATAAAACATGAGATCCAAACTCAGAATTTACACAACTTCAGCTCTTTACCCTGCTCATTTCCTCAGGATCTGGAGGAATTTTGGTTTTGGATGGCTGAGCTGACTGCAACAGCAGAGCAGTGAGCAAATACCCATTGGCCTTGTGTGGGTTTGTATTTGTGCTGAATTATTGCTGAGCCAACAAGGCACAGGCTGAGGTGGCTCATGAAAATCCTCTCATCTTTGGAGAGAGGATGTGAGCCATGATGGATGGCCTGGAATTGCTGCCCCACAAATCAGTTCCCAGCTGGCAGTGCACCCAGCAACACCCCTGTCACTCCCACCTCTGAGACCTGCTGACTTGGGGGATGGAGCAATTTAAACATTTATACAGAAATATAAACACAAACAAAGCATGAGGTGTGCAGTGGTTGCCTGAAAGATTTTGATAAATCACAGGGGGAAAAAAACCCCAGGAATCTCTGCTGGGTGGGGAGGCATTTGGAAGTGCTGTGCCCGGGTTTTGTGTGAGGAACAATTAAAGTGGGACACAAATTTCCAGTGCCACAGTTCTGAGCTCTGTCCTTTCACACAGAGCTGGAGGATCACACGTGGCTGTGGAAGAAACCTCCCTAACCTGGCTGCAAAATCAGGCACAACTTCCAAGGAAATTTTCTGTGCCTTTTGAAAGTTCTTTTTGCACATCTAAGGATGTTGCTTTAGGATAATAAATCACGGAATCCTGGAATGTTGTGGGTTGGGTGGGAACTTAAATCCCATCCCATTCCATCCCTGCCACTATCCCAGGTTCCAACATGGCCTTAGACACCTCCAGGGATCCGGGGGCAGCTCTGGTGAGTGTGAAGGATGTGAGCACCAAATGTGTCTGACAGAAACAAAGCAGGATTTTAAACAAATCATCAATTCAAGAAAATCTGCCAAAGCTCCCTTGAGCCCCAAGCCAAGGTGGCAGTGCTCTGAACAATGCCTGGGCAGCCAGGGTGCTCACAGAAGGGAGTCACCCTTTAAGGATCAGCTCCTGGAATTCTGCTTGGAGGGTTTTTTTGCAACTGTAAGCTCTAAAAAGGCAATAATCCCGATTATAGGGAGTTTTAGTAGGCAAATTCAAGCCTGGATCCAACATTCACTCATGAAGTCAAACCTTTTAAAAGGATCAGTGCTCAGCTGGCTAATTTCATTTAAATTGGACAGTATCTCCAGCAGAGCCTACCAATGTTTTCTCTCTTGATGTGGCCCAAAACAATCCAGGACCACAGGCTCAACAGAAACACGGAGCATTTGTTCCAACCTTGCAGCTGATGTTTCTCAGTAGCAGTAAAAACGAGCAGCCCGAATATTGTTTACATCGTGTAGAAATCTTTACATCTCTCCAAATTGATTTAGCACCTTCTTATAACAATGAAGAAGCACCAAAACCCAAAAAATTACAGTTTTTCCCCACTAAATGAGAAATAATTTCTCACCCTTCTGCAAGATGAATTTTGAAAGGTTTTCTTAGGCAGTTGCAACACAAAATTAGGACCAAGCATGGCAGATGCTGAAGGCAGTGGTAGGAAATCTGCTGGAGACAGAAAGAAAAAGAAAGAAAAGCTGAAAAGCCTGTTGGGAAGAAAAATAAATAAATAGGAAGAAGAAATAGAAACAGGAAGAAAGATCTGGGAAAAGCAAGAGGATGCAGAGCAGGATGCATTAGCTAAAAACCAGATGGAAAGGAAATTATTTGGACCTTGCAAGCATACGGAGTGAAGAAAGCAACTCCAAATTCCTTTAAGGAAAGCTGAGTGGGCCAGAGAGGAATAAAATCAGCAGAGAGCTCCTGAGCAATACAAAGTGCCACGACTGCTGCAGTCAGTGGAGCTGTGGCAATTTATGGCCCTTGGATGGCACAGTGACAATTGCTACCATTGATAAGCACATCCTTTCTCTTGTGAGCAGTGGAGCTGGGATAACTCACCCCAGTCTGGGTGGGCACTGGACCAGCCCAGCTCCTTCTGATGTTCTCAGTGACACCAGCAACCATGGAAGAAGCCAGTGACTGCTGCCTAAATATCCAAATAATTGCCATTATTTCCTATTTTGCTAATTAAACTGATTGGACACTTTTTTCCTAATTCAGACAGGTCCACCCTAGCCAGAAGCACAAAGCACCACAGTGAACAGAATAAATGGAGAGATCTCTAAAACTGGGATTGGCTTTGGAAGTGACACTGAGCACCCTCTATCTGCTTAAAGTTCGCTACCAGATTTAAAGCCCGGGCTTTTCAGTGTTAACTGCAAATTTTAAATTTTAAAAAGTGCCAATTTTGCCTTCCCCAGAGCTGGGAAAGCACGTTCTGAGCTCGGGTCCCATCATGGCAAACAGCCGTCATTACCGCCTCGCACAAATGCTTTTCCTATGTAAAATTGCTTTGTAAAATATTTGCTCCATCTGCTGAAAGGAGCAAAGACAATTTTCCCTGATAGCTAATGGCCCATTTCAGCTGCCTGCCATGGAGGGGGTGCTGAACACAGAGCCCACAATCCTGCACTGCCCGGCCTCATCCGCGCTCGCCGGACGCGCGGCCGCCGCTGCTCCCACTCGAGGGGTTTTTGTGGGGCTGAGGCACATCTGCCACGCTTCAATAAACCCCACAGACAGCCCCTTCCAGACTCCCAGAACAAGGAGCTGAGCTCCTTTTCAAATCTCCAGCCCTTCAAGTGCTGCTCCTTTTTTCACGCCACATGGGGCCACGGCTCTCCGGCCGGGCTGGCGCGGCCGCTCCGCACGCTGAGGGTTTGGGCACAGAAACATCAAGCACTTCTTTTAATTCTAAATTCAAAAACCCCACAACACCCCCTGTGCCCTGCTCCAAACCCCCTCCCAACTGCTCCTTTCATTGTGCACTTTCCTATTTAGCATCCATTGAAAAGCACATGTTTACATTGTGCCCTGAACTACTTCAACATCTGCTAACAGACCAATAAAAAATAAATAAACCAGGATTGTTTAGGAAGAGAGATCCTTCCTATTTCCTGCAAACACTCCGAAACTGGCAGCAGCAATTTGCTGCCAGATCCCTGCTCAGAAAGCAATCTATGCAGGGAAATCAGAGATCAAATCTGTGCTGCCAAAAATCAGCCAGGAAAAGGATCTTCCAAGTGCTGTGAACTCCTCAAATAATTCTGCTTGTTTACCCACTGAATGTTAATTTAAGATTAGCATAATTTTATTAGCTAGTTTGTTTTCTAATCCAAATAAATATTCCAAATTGTGTCTTTTGCGAGGTGCATCCTGCATGTTCAAGGCTCCCCACATCTTCCTTCAGAGCAAAGAAAACAAAATTGTCACGATCTTCAAAGATCTCTCTTCAAAACAATAGTCATGTATTTATTTCAAGGGCAGCATTTGTAAATTCAGGACACTGGGATGCGAATTCTCATATAAAATGAGATCAGGAATATTTGAGGGCATTTTCCTGTATTTTAGAGAGATTTCTGCAAGTGCATTTTCTGTATTTTAGTGAGATTGCTGCAAGTGCACAAACAATTCTGATGCCCTCAGATGAAAATTATTTTCCCAATTAAATGACTTTCCTCTTTTTCCATCTCTATAAATTTACTACACTTCTGTGACTTGCTGTCCTTTCTGGTTTGTACCTCTAAACAAAATATTCTAATGAATTCCAAAAATGTGGTTTCAGAAAGAAAAAACCTTATATGGAAAATCCACAGTCACTTCCCAGGAATTTTATGGAAATTGCTGTAATGCTACAGGAATTGTCAGACAAAACCTGCATTGTTTTTCACAAACAACACACACTTAAACTCCCTTTATTCCCAGAGTTGCCTATGTGTTACTTTTTGGATTTTAGCAAAACAAACATTTTTAAAATAATCCAAGCAGGCATTTTATTGGCTGCACCAACATTAAGGCATTTCAGATTTCTTTAGTGCTCCTGCTTTATCCTCTCCTTCCCCACTGTTATTGCTACAAACTGGCACTTAAATTCAATTGATTCAAAATATTCTGGATCCATATGGCCTCAAACCCTGGAGCTGAAGTTCTGATATTGCCTCACTGCTGTTTTCTAGCATTTGCCTCTCCTCCAGTCCCCAGATGGTGGAAGTAACATTTAAACCTCCTTTTCCTCTGCCTTGTACAATAGACCTTGGCACCATTTCAACTGTTTACTCCGGTAATTAACAGCACTGATACCACAACAATTACAACTCCTACAATCTTAGCACAATAATGCTATGAATTAGTGAGAGCTAATGGCTGGAAGGTATAGTGGTTCCAGACTGAGATCTGTGCATTTCTCGAATAAAATAAAAGGTAGGAACAGCACGCTGGCGGTAGACAATGATTACCTAGTAATTAGTTTACACAAAGCTTCCTATTTAATGGCAAAACGCTGTAATTAACGCGTGACAGAAAATCAAAGGGTACTTTGTAAGCATATGAAAAATTAACACTGCAGGCCTATAGCTTTATGTACTGATTAGGAGCATATTAAATCAATAGGACACACAGCCCAACAGCTTGCAGAGCCCCTGCTTGTGGTTCAGGGATGATATTCTGGATTTCACCAAGCCCAGGGATACAATTCTGCTTTATTTCACCTCAGATTTGCTCATCACATGCAGATAATCTTAACAAACTGAGCGTTGTTTGCAGGTGCAATGAGTATTTCCATTATTTGGAATAATTGCTCTGCTCACACTAAGAAACATCCAGCACTACTCCCTTCCATCATTGATCTCTTCCTGAAGTCTTTGGGCTCCTTTTCTTTCCCTGTTAAACATGATATCAGTTAGAAGAAATGTTAAAATGCTGGAAATGCATTTTCTGGGGATCTGTCAGAGTTTCTGGCCCTCTTCAGGCTGGAAAAATCCCACACCTGCAATTCCACGTGCACAGCTGGCTCCTTCCTTAGGAACCC
Source organism: Pyrgilauda ruficollis (assembly GCF_017590135.1). Lineage (NCBI taxonomy): Eukaryota > Metazoa > Chordata > Aves > Passeriformes > Passeridae > Pyrgilauda > Pyrgilauda ruficollis. The sequence continues at coordinate 728,984 of NW_024522539.1, forward strand.
CCTCCGTGGGCTTTAGGTGTTACACTAAGATCAATTAATAAAAACTCGGGAAAAAAGCAGTGTTAGGAAGCTCTGCTGTGTTCAAAGGGGGTCAGAAAGGAGTGTGCTGGCAGTGGCAGGTTTCTGAAATTACATTTTTGATGGATTGGTTTTATCCTGATTTGTTTGCACACACATCCTGCTCCGAGTTCCTGAACTCAGTAAAGAAATAAGATGTGGAAATCTGAGTACATGGAATTCATCAAAGCAGGACACGATCTGCTCCCCACTATTCCTGACTGCCAGCTAATCCCAAAATTCATCTATTACTTACTACAGGACTTTTAAAAGCTGACCAAACAATGGTTCATTTAAAGAAATATCCAGCATTTTGCATTCCCATTTCCCAAGAGCAATCAATGCAAAATCCTGCAAGCAGCATCCAAATCTTGTTTTAGGTGACTCAGACCAAAAGTTGTCCAGATTTGTCACCTTTTGAAAAGGTTCTGATTTCCTCATTGTAATAAATTAATTGAATTAATTAATTAACTGCCTGTAAGGAAAAGAAACAGAGACAAAATCCTCTGACTCAACTGGAGGAGTAAAACTCAAACATTTTTCTAGCAGGGGCTGCACAAGTGCATTAAATCCTTTTTTTTTTTTTCCCCTATGACAGATATTTGATGGAGGGCTTTGAAATGGTGGTGTAGCTATCACCAGTTTTAAGGGTTTATTCAGAGAGTATTTGTTGCTTGTTTTTCTGTGGCTTGTTCTATCCCTGGATTTTCAGCTCTTCTTTATCCCTTTCTTTTTGTCTCCAGCCTGATCCTTTGTTATTTTCAGACTTGCTGCTAGATAAACTCACATCATGTTGTTGGCCCTGGTGGTTAATTAAGTCACAGGGTAATAAAAGATAATTCTAAAATTAATTTCAGTAGTAATTTAATCTAGTGATTTACTACAATTCCACAGTTATACAAGAGGATGGGATCCTGCAGTCCTGTGTTATTTATATAAAGGGAGTTGTTAAAAGAAGAAAAAAGGAAATGCCAGCAGGAAGGTGGTGTTCTCTTGGCCCTAAAAGAGAAGAGTTTTGGGAGTTTGAGTCCTAAGAGAAAGGAAAATATGAAGACAGTGAGCATATCCATTGCTTGGATACTCTCCCAGCCTCCAAGAAGTCAGAATCCCCCTAAGCCAGAGGTTGTGTCAGCAATAATGAGAATTTTCCATGAATTTAGAGTCTCCCAGCAAGGGTCCATAAAAGTTTGGGTGAGATGTTCCAGAATCTGAGCTGCTGACTTGGAGCAGGAAGGAGATGCCCAGCTATACCATATATTAATAAGGATTATGGATATCTTCATCTAGATATTCCAAAAAATTATTCACTTATTCTTACAGCAGCAAAACCACTTTTTGTGCTATGCATGGAGTGACTGAAGCTTGAATTAGTACAGAAGACCTGCAGATGTTAAAAATGAATTTATTTGTTCCCTACAATCATTCACCCTACAAGATACTGAGTCTCCTTATCAGATTAATTGTATTTATTCTTTTTTTTTTTTTTGTGCACAGCTAGGGCCCTGATGTTCTTTCCCACACTGGAAGATGTCTCCACAAACAACCCCACAAGTGCCAAAAGTAGAGCAGCTCTCTGGATATTGAGCCATTGGAGTCTGGGCCTCAGGATGAAATTCCTCTGCTGACAGACTTGAGCAGTGCAGAGGGGGCTGACGGACTTGGAGACATTTTGCAGTTTATGAATTTAGCTCTTCCTGCAGTTGCAAATTAATTGTTCAGATAACTCAGAGGCTGCATTAAGTTAACAAGGTGAAACCCATCCATAATCCTGTCGTGCATTTGGGCCTGCCCCAACGTTGTATTTGCATTGAGGAATCTAAAATCAGGCTCATTTTTAGCTGGAATAGATTTCCACACAGTTCAAACTCACCAAGTCCATTATTTTTAATCTGTTGCCTACTCCACGCCACTGAGGAAAATCTGGGTGGCTGTCTTAAACTGCTATGCAAATGATGCTATTTGTAAGTATTACCATAATTTAGTGCTTACAGTCATGTTCTCATTTCTAATAATTCCACCAGAATGGAGAGGCTTTTCACTGTGCTCCTAGCCTGCAGGATAGTCTTTCATCAAGAAGCTGAATTTTTTAATAACCTGCCAGCATCCGTTTGTGTGTGGCAGTGACACGACGTCTTCATTATCAAAGGAACCAGGTCCCCACACTGCACCAGGACATGAAAGCACAAACTCCTGCTTTGATGTTTAAATGTGGATCATTACAATGGTGTTCCCTGACAAAGGAGTGTTTTAATCCCCTGCTCTCCATGCTGAGGCTCGGGGAGGCTGTGAGTCCTTATTTCAAAAGAGGGTAAACGTGGAAGGCAGGGAAATTGGAGCAAATGTTCAAGGTGCTCAAAACAGCAGCAAGTCCCACACTTTGGAATCACAGGAAGGTTTGCACTGGGAGGGATTTTCAGGATCATCCTGACGCCTCAGGTTTTAGCTTCTGTATTTTTCAGGTTCTGTGCTGCTTTAGTGTGTGGGTCTGGGCTTCACATTGGGGATGGTGAGCTCTGCACAGAGCAGGGACACAAAACAATTCCTGCTCCAGCTGGGCACCAAGGACAAATGATCCAAATCTCAGCCCAAGAGCACAAACAGCGTGGAATGAAGAGAGGAAAACAAGGATGGGACTGCCATGCCTCAGGTTTTACCTTCTGTATTTTTCAGGTTCTGGGCTGCTTTAGTGGGTGGGTCTGGGCTTCACATTGGGGATGGTGGGCTCTGCACAGAGCAGGGAGACAAAACAATTCCTGCTCCAGCTGGGCACCAAGGACAAATGATCCAAATCTCAGCCCAAGAGCACAAACAGCGTGGAATGAAGAGAGGAAAACAAGGATGGGACTGCAGGGGCTGCAGCTGGAACTGGGCAATGAACTGCAATGTGCACATGGAGCAGAACTGATCCCAGTGACAGACCCCGTGACCATCGTGCATTTTGGGACCATTTGGGTTCATCTTGTGCTGCCCAAGGTGGATCCATGGAGGAGATCCTTGTAATACATCCCTGCTTTGCTCTGTAACTCTGCCCAGCCTCTGTACCTGCTCAGCCTTCCCAAGGCATGAATCCCATTCCATCACCTTCCACCACCCCAGGCTGCTCCAAGCCCTGTCCAGCCTGGCCTGGGACACTTCCAGGGATCAGGAACCCAGAGCTTCTCTGAACAACACTTTGGCAAAGCCCACGTCAGCACTGGCCTGGAATTGTCTGCTGACTCTGGGAAATGAGATCAAATTCATTATTCCATGTTTATTTCCCAACTTCCAACATGTGTTTGCATTTAAGGGATTCTCACTGGCTGTATCCAAGCTCGAGGTAAATGGGGTAAAAAGGAAAACCAAAGGAAGTCAGGGCTCACTGCAGCCTTTGTACAGAAGCACTTAGGCAAAGAATGAAAAAGGCACAGAAACAGGGAATGTCACTGATATCAGGGGCAGAGCTGGAGCTGCTGGCTCCTGGTTGTGTCCTGACTCAGGTGCTGGGAGCAGGCCCTGGATACATCCTGAGCTTTGTGTCCCACTGGGCTGGATTTTCAGGGCTCTGCTTCATCCTGCCTGAGTTGCAGATCAGAGGAATTACCCCTTCAGCTTTCTATCAGGAACTCTGTTTTATAATGTGGAATTGTTTTGTATCTGTCAAACGCAGCAGAACCGTAATCAGCCCGATTTGAAACTTTAATATACAATATAATTCAATCAACCCCAAATTTCAAACCCGTTTTGATTGAATTAAAAAAAATCAGAGCAGCTATAATGAGTAGTTTATGTAAATTAAACAATTTTTCTGGATACATTCCTTCTGGCTTTAAAACCATTACATTAGGAATGAATTTGGCAAGATATACAGAAATATCAAATGCTTATTGAAATTAACACATTTAAATACCAATGAATATTTAAACTACAAATAGTTCTTGGAATGCCAGAATAATGAAGTGTGGTTTCATATGGATTTTTCTGCAGTTAAAATGTATCATCTTCCAGCCTCTCAATCCTGGGGATTCTCAGGAATCCAGGAGTGCCTCAGTTCATGCTCTAATGTTTCCTTTACTTAGATTTTTATAGATGGCTCTCCTTACCTGAACACCCCTGGTAATAAAACTTGCAGGAGTTTAATGATCACCAAAACCTACAACTGTTGTCTCATACAGGTTTAAAAGTTATTAATGAGGCAAAACATGCAGGAAAAATAATCCATAGAAAATTAGCTGAAAAAGCAATCAGTTTGTATGATTTCAAATTACTGGTGTTCAGCTATTTTAATCCCTATCCCAATTAATCTTTGTTTCAATAATTCCAAATTTCTATGGAAAGAATTCCAATTTTCTGTGGAGATGATGCTATGCTGCCTATAAACTTTCCTTTATATGTCCTCACTAAAAAAATGTATAAAATGTATACAAAAAAATGTATAAACCCCTGTCCATTATTGCATGGGCAGTGTTACAACACAAGTCCTTCCACAGCTGGCTGCCAGGCATGCCTTCATATTTTAGAATGGAATATTTTGGAATATTTCCCTGTTTTATTTGAATTACTGCTGCTTTGTGAAGCCAAGCTAGGCTGTGATATCAACATTTACCTTCAAATGAAGGCTCAGGGAGGAGATTTACAGCGAGGAGGGACCTCAGGGGACATGAAAGAGCCAAGACAACACAGAAGGTGCAGTTTTGTTACTCACACGAGCCTGGCTCTCACTCCACACCTCGGGGCCGTGTCCCTGCAGTTCCCTCTGGATCCAGGAGTAGCATTCCAGGTGGGAAGTGACATCACAGAAGGCAGTGCCATCTCCTGCACGCTCATCGTCCACCTTGAAGAGCCAGCGCTGCACCTCCAAATTGTCCAGGACGAGCTGGCTGAGGGCACGGAGCAGCTGCAGAGCAGGGACACAAAGCCCTTCACACGGGGACAGCACCAAAATGCTCCCAAATATTTGGGCTTAACATTTGTTTTCCTAAATACGTGTGGGAAAATGGGTTTGTAGAGAATTCTCAAAGCCTGACAGAAGGCTCACATGGCTTATTTGAAAGATAGAGTTTTGCACCTTGGCTAAAGGAGGTTTAAGTTTATAAACATTGATTATTAAGATTATATACATTGATTATGACATATTTTATAGATAAAATATTATATATTATATAATATATATATTATATAATAGTGTCTATACTGTAATTATTTATTAAAATAAGTTTCTATACATTGATTATTATAGCGACAATGTCAGTGACAATGCCCTGTGTCCTTCACTGTGCATGGCAATCGATGCACAAAACCATCCAAGAAGTTTTTTCTGTCCAAGAGAGAGGGGGAGATGTGGGAAACGGATCTGTAGAAAATTCTCAAAGCCTGACAGAAGACACACAGTGTGCATCCTTATGCAAACCTTGAGCTAAGAAATGCTGACTTAGAAATGCCATGGAATAGGACAGACATTGCTGAGAGAGAAATGGAACTAGAAACAAGTTTAAAGGATGGCCTTACAAATAAAACTAGATTATTTTAGAGAAACACAACTATGAAAGGTGCATTAATTTTAGATGATTGGCTTTAAGGCATTTACAGCATGGTGTGGCTAAAGCTGATAGGCCAAGAAACACTTGTAATGTATTGTAGTTAGGAAATAGTTGGCTTCTAATTGCAGTGGCATGAATTATAATATCTGTATTGCCTGAAAATGGAATAAAAGTTTTAAAAAGCCTCTCAGTTGCCCCATCTCTGGGTCAGGAAAGGGCATAATCCAACAATTTGGGTTCATTTTCTCCGAGGTGTTTGTGTTCTTACAGCTGCTTGGGTATGGATTGAAAGCTGCCTTTGAAGAATCCCTGTTTTCTGCACAGAGGAATTTGCCTGCCCAGGTGTTGTTTCTTGGTTTTGTCTGAGGCAGAAGTGCTCCATAACTGTTTGTGACAGGGAACAACGTGGGATGGACGATGCTGTCTGCAAAAATGTGCCAGGGTAGCACCAGCCAAAACAGCTGGGAAATTCTCCTAGTGGAGAGTGCATTCCGTGGTTATAAATGCATGGAGGAGGGACCAGGCAGGCTTTATAAAAATGCTAATTATTTATTTGTGTATGTACACAGATTTAAATGGCTTTCAAATGCCTTTTGCCCAGCTGGTGCAGGATGCAATTAGCTTCTTAGAAACTGCAAATGACTTTGAACCTGGTAAAAGTATTCTCAGATCTTGTTGCATTGGCTGGAGTCTTCTACATTTCACAGAGTAATTTGAGGGATTTTGTTTATTTTTTTTAAAGATTGACCTAAAATACAATTACACGTGTTCCATTTGTGGCTTTTGAGAATCACATAAATGTGTTTTTCTTGAGGGCTCCCCCTACAGTAATGAAAAGGATCAATAATCCTGTAAGGACTGTACCAATCACAAAGAATTATGTGCTATCTTTAAGTGAAAATTGAATTGTGCTTTACCATGGTGTCACCTCACTTTGATTATTTAACCTAAAATGTCAATATTTCATACAAGCAAACAACAGAAGGAGAAATTCCATAACCCTGTAGGATGAACCAGAAGTATTGTTAAATAATTTACATGAATCAAATAAATCAAACAGCTGTTTTGCAGGTCATTGATCATATATTTATTTCATCTACTGGAGAAGTAGCAATGGATTTGTGTAGCTTAGACTGCTTCAGTGCTAAAGGTGATTAATAAAAACTAAAGCAATGTGAAAAGCCTCTTGAAGAAGCAGAAGCACCTACAAAAAACCTTAGCAATGATTATTTTCCTGGATGAGAAGTAACACCACCATAAAAATGGCCTTTAAAAATAAATACTTAGACATATCATTGTAAATTGCAAAATCAGTTTAGAGAATAAAATACTGAGGAACTGGCTGCAAAATAAACATGTAAAATGAAAGTACAGAAACCTCTTGTGCCTCATAATTTCAGTTCAATAGGGTTTTGTTATTTTCCTACTGGTCATGCCAACAAGAGAGATGAATTTAGCAATGACAGGCTGCAAAGTAAAACTGCAAAGATGCTCAGTGAACCTCAGTGGGAACAGGCTGATTAGAGGGGAGATTTCTTCCCCTTAGAAGAAGCATTTTTGGAAAATGTGCATCTTCAGTCACTGGTAAAATGGATTCATTTCATGACTTCACCCAGGAGGGCACCAGCACAAACTGTCTCAAATATTGGACCAAACATTTTTACATCCTCAAGCCCATGAAGAACCCCAGAGTAATTGTGTTCCTTCTTGCCCTGGGCACAAACTGCATTTAATTGAGACAGAAAAGGACCCAACCTCACCCAAGACTTGCTCAAACCCATGAGGGTTTGGGAGTTACTACTGGAAAAATAGTTGGGAGTTACTATTAAAAAAATAACCCAGCATCCAGAACAAAAACCTGCTATGATTGTCAAAGTTCAGTTAAAAAAGAAAAAAAATAGCAAAACCAGCAACAGGGCTTCAAGCAAAGCTCCTAAATGTGCCACAAAGTTTGCTAAAAATCAAATCCCAGCCAAGGCACTGTAGGTTTAATATTTACAATACAAAACCATTGTTCAGTGATGAGGGTCTCATTGGAATGACCCAAATCCTCACCTGCTCCCTGCTGTGGATGTCCCACTCTCCAGGAGGGGTTGGCACTCCAGCACTGGCAAAGATTCTCTTGCTGCCAGACTTGGTGCTGTAGAGCTGAGCCACTGCTGGCTCTGAGCCCAAAAGTGGCACCTGGAGCTGGTCAGCCACAGCCAAATCATCCAGGTGGGGAACACCCCCAACCACGTAGGCATCCCTGCCCTGGAGCAGCACCTGCAGCCTCTGCAGGGTCCTGGGGCTGTACTTGAGCACAGTGGCCAGGCACATGTGATGCTCCTGCAAAAAGAGAACATTTATTCTTATGAAAAGTGGTTTTTTTGTTGTGGTTTTTTTTTTTTTTTTCCCTCCCCCTAATTCCTAATGTTGCCCACAATAAATACATTATTAATAGCAGGCTGGGTTATGACCTATCCTGTAGCTTAGCAGTTTAAATTGATAAAAGCTGTTGGGGTGAGGCTCCATAATCGTGCACATCTTTAGTGGGTTGGAAATGGCCTCGTTGGGAATAGAACTAATTACTACACATCTGTATTTATTTGATCCGTGTGGAATTATCCTTCTGTCAGGCACAGAGGCTGCTGGCCTTTGGATAATAGTGATTCATCTCAGCAACACTCCTGGCATGCTTTAACTCCAGAGCTCCTAAAAATCAATAAAAAAATGAAGAATCCCCCCCTCCCTATAGCAGGGAATGTATTTCACATACAGTTCAGGGTATTTGAAGTGATTCTCTGAGAATAAAACACTTTGATTTACAAAAGCTTTCAGTGCTTACATTAAATTACTGGGGATGCACATTTCCATTTCACAGGAGCTCTGATTGCTGATCTAAAGGACCACTTAAGGAGAGGGAAGCAGTTTTGTAGTAGGTTTTTTTTTTTTTTGCTTAAAACACAAGGGTTCCAACTTTTTGGAAGGAATTTCTCATATCTTCCCAAAAAAAGATCTATAGTTGAACAAGCAGCTCATGACATACACTGCAAACTCTGAATTTAAATTAAGAATATCACTCATGGCAGGCGAAACCTCCAAAATGTTTTAAACAACATATCCCATGCATGGCCTGCATATATTCCAATTATTTTCCCAAAAATATACTGAGGATGAGACAGGGATGGAGAAATTGCACAAGAGAAATCCACTGCAGTAAATTGTAAATTGTCATGAACAAATCATAATCCCAACAAGGAGAAAATTATCTTCCTATTGAGATTTCATCTCATTTAGGCTTCAGAAAAGTATCTCTATATTTTCAGGATAATGTAAATCCTGGATTTGCCAGGGATTTCCAGCACTGAAGAACCCAGAATATTTTCCTCCCAAGTCCTGGATGTTCATTGCCAGGGACCGAAGCAGAAATCCTGATTTCATTGCTTGGATAGAGAGGATGGTGCTGGGAAAGAGCACAAGGAATCCCATTCTGTCAGTCCCTTGGTGCTTTCTCACACCAAACAAAGTTCCAAAAAATGCCCAGATCTCTCTGTGAAGGAGCTGAACACCCTGCAAGGACAGCAGGAATGGGACACTCCCCAAAGTTCCAGCAGAAAAAAGAGAATTACAGAAGTTTCAGGATGAAAAGAACAGCAAACAAGTTACCTGGAGCCCTTTTCCTTGCATCACTTTTAAAGCCAAGACATTTGAAGTTGTGATCCAGGGATTCCCTTTACCTGAGCACTGCTCAAGCAGGGAGCTGGCCCATCCCAGAGTTCTGCATGCAGGGAGCAGGATCCATTCCCAGCCTGGGGCCACAGTGGGCTTGTAGGGAGGAGATTTGCTTTGTGTCCCTCAATAATGGATTTTACAGTTAATTAAGGAGGTCAGGCTGTAAAAGCTGCTTTATTCCTGCTTTTTGAGAGTGCTAGAGCTGCCAGGATATATGGAAGTGGGAGGGAGAGCGGGGAAAAGCAGAACTGAAGGATTCCAGCAGGAACAGGGGATATGGGGAAAGTTCTTGGCTCTCAAACCTGTTGATTTTTGTTTTGTTTTCAGCTTCCCAAGATCCCAGATCTCCCCTTGGCATCAGGATCACCAGGAGAGCAAAGCTGCCTCCAGCTGGACACAGCTCAAGGGCAGGATCAGGACCAGCTCTGCCTTTTCCACACATTTTCCTTCCATCCAGTTCCACCAAAACAGCTGGGAAAACGTGCAGGGATGATTTGTGCCTCTGGAATTGCTAAAAGGAGCCCTCTGAAGTGGCCTTCAAGCCACACTTGCATTGATTGGGAATAAATTTCAATCCATTAGGTGCAATAAAGGCTTTTTATTCAATAAGCCAGGAGAAAGATCCTTTAAAAGAACCTACAAAGCTCAAACCCTTCCACAGCCCAAATTGGCACTGAAGCCAAGGGATGACCAGGAGCACTTCTGAGCAGATTCCTCTCCACACAGAGCATGTATTCATTAAAAATATTCATTATTATACGGTAAAGAACACATTAAATGAAAACAAGGCAGATTTGGCACATTAACAGGTGAATAGCACTAAAGAGCCATGGGTTACCTCAACCTGGTTCACATAAAATCTGGTGTTGCCCATTCTCCTGACAGATTTTGGCATTAATTCAGTTGGGAGTCACTATTGGAAAAAATAACCCAGCATCCAGAAAAAAACCTGCTATGACTGTCAAAGTGCAACTTAAAAAGAAAAAAATAGCAAAACCAGCAGCAAGGCTTCAAGTAAAGCCACTAAATGTGCCACAAAGTTTGATAAAAATCAAATCCCAGCCAAGACACTGTGGGTTTAATATCTAGAACAGAAAACTATTGTTCACTCTGAAGTCTCCACTGCACTGCAGCATTTTCAGAAACACTGTACACACTGTACATTAATTAGAACATGTTTTAGCACATGGATTTAAACCTGACTTGACAGGTTTGGAACTAACATTTCTCTATTATTAATTGTTATTCTGGAACTATCACTTTTGTATTATTAGAGCTCATATTTATGCATTATTCTGATCTGTTTGAAACTCAGATTTCTGTATTATTACCTAACTTTGTTTAAGCTTTGTTCTTTAAGGAGCTCTGCACTGGATTTAGTTGCAAGGGCCACTGCAAACACAGCAATGATTGAATGCTGGGCTAGCCAGAGATAAAGTTTGAGTAATAAGAATGGTTTATTGCTATGATTTGCTTAGAGATATAAATCTATCAAGTTCCCAGTCCCAAGCACAGAGTCAGAAGGGACAAGAGCCTACAAATAGCCAATCTAGGACTATCTCAAGCAAGTCTATAAAGCTAAACCAGGATATTTATTTCCAATGCTCTAACTAGTAGTCTAATCAGTAAAGCCCTTAAACTTGCAATAATATTTCACTGATGTGTACCAGAGCGTTGCAAGTTATAAAATTTCCAATTTAATTTTACTGCATCCCTCAAGCTGTAGTAATTAGAAGACAAACTCACAGGGAAGCTGTTTATAGCTTCAGGGGTGAGAATTTTGAACCTGTCCTGCAGGTCAGCCATGTCCTCGGGGTTCCCAGATCTAACAGCTGCCTGCAGACCCAGGAGTTTATTGTAATACTGCAGTAACTCCTCACTCAGAGCAAGGGGGCAGATGTAGATGACGTCCACGTTGGCATCTGAAACAAAAGGGCACAGTGCTCACTGCTGGGAGAAAGGTGCAACACTCCCAACAGCAATGCCAGCATTCCCAACCCTCTGCTCACCAACAGCTCTCCTCAAAATGCACTGCAAATAAACAAAAATTGGGTTTAATCCCCAAATCTTAGGGCTTTCTGCCGTGCTTCAGCGTGTCTCTGAAGACAGGGCAGTGACCCAAAGGAAGAGCTGCTTCCTGGGATTCAATCTGCAGAACATATTGGGGCAGGATTTGGGAAGTGGTGCAGGGGGATTTGTGAGCCCCACTCCCATTAACATCAATGGGAATTGAACTGCTTGAAAAATATATCCCATTAATGCCAGTAAATTATAAAACTGAGCCATTCAGTTGAGAAAGCTGAGGAAATTGCAATTTTCTACGCTGCCTGGATTTTCCATGGGCTGTTCCTACTCCTGTGCTGCCCACACAAAAGCTCAGGGTGGGGTATCATTAATAACCATTGCTGGGCATGGCAGTGTGCAGGGCAGCACGGTGTGCAAATCTGCTTTTCCTCATGGAAAACAGCTTGGGCTGAAGGGCTGTGTCCACACAGAAGGGAAATCTGTAATACAGGCAGTTTGGGGAAATTGTATTAATTTTTAAATTATTTAAAATTTCAAATTAAAAAAAAATGTTGAAAGTTAGTATTTTAAAATATTAATGGTAATAGATAAGGTAATTAATTAATAGGCCTTGAGGCATCAATAGGCAAAGAGCACTCCAAGATTTAGATCCCAGTCAGTGGGAAGCCTTGCATTGTTTTATTGTGCACAAGTGCCAGGGATAACTGCAATTCCATGGAAGGACTGCAGCAAAGCAAGGACTGGACAAGGAAACCCTGAGCCAAATGCTGGAAAGTGAATAAGAGATCCCATTGCTTGACTTTGTTTTGCCAGAGCTGCAGGGAAATAATCCACATTTCAAAAGCGAGGCCAGAACTCAACTGAGGCATTAAAGTAGCACAGAGCCCACAAGGAGAGTCTTCAGATAATTATTAGACAACTTTTAAAAAAATAACTAATGGAAGAGTTCAGCACCATTCACCAGTCAATACTCAAGTGAAAAACATTCAACTCAAGCGAATTTGGGGAATAAAAAGTGCAGCACATTTTACTGCTGCAGCACTGCCCTGTAAAGAGAGATGAAGTCTCCTCAGGACACAGTGGGGCTCCAGGGACAGCTTAACCCACAGGAGGTCACCAACAGTGAGGAAATCCTCTGCTTCTCCAAAGAAAAACCAAACCAAAATGGGAAATCTCAGTGCTCCTCTGCCAGGCACAGGTAAAGCACATGATCCAGTCCATAATTTATTTAATATTTCACTAGTATGTATCTTCCTCATGGTCTATTTTACAGCAGAACAAATTTTCATGTTCAGAAATGAGAAAAAAAAAATCTGTTTAATGCGTGACTTTGTCCCTTTAAGTTTCTATCATTTAACAGCCAAAAAAATCCACCTTCAAAAAAGAAAAAAATAAAACAGTACAGTGGAAAAAAACCAATATTAGTGCCGAGATAATATATAAAGGCAATTACATTATTATTTTAGACAACTGTAAATTTCTGGCTCTAATATATTTTTGTTCCAAACTTACTAAATGGCATTTATAAAATAATCATGATCCTGAAATATACATGAATCATGTAAAACATGTCATTCCAGGGAACCAATGCAGTTGGTCACTGCTAACTAATATCATTCCCAGCTTTGCTTAAAAGAAGCCAGTCAGGAAAAAAAAAACCAACTTTTAAATAGATGCCTTTTGCCTCGTTTGCTGATTTAAAAGCGGGGGGAAAAAAGGGTTTAAATAAGGGCTTGCTCTTTTGCAGCACATCTTTCTCTCTGTGTGAGCCTGAGTGAGTCCCTGGTTTTGGAGAGCACTGAACACCCTGTGGTGCTCAGCAGCTCACAGGAGGAGCTGCTGCACCTCACAGAGGGGCAAGGAAGCAGCAGGATTTTTTATGGATAACAGGGCCAGGAAATGCCACAGTTCCTTCTCAGCTTCTCCGTGCTCTGTATTTAATATTAACACCAAACTAAAGTCCTTGTGCTGTTTTCTTTCAGTGCCAGCTGGGGGAATAATCAGAGGGCAGGAGCTGATCACATACCCAGGATGTCACAGAGCCTCCCCATCTGCAGGTTCTGCTGGACAGCAAGGTCAGGCATGTGCTCACGGATGTGTTGGGAATATCCTGGAAAACAAGGAAAGCTCCCCTCAAACTGCAGTCAGAAAACCCCTGGTACAGATTTGGGAAAAAAAAAAAAAAATCAGATTTCTGGATTCAAAAAAGCTGGAAAAAAAAAACCCTATTTGAAATCTCACAGCAGCCATTGCAGCATTTTTCAGAATTTACTTTTATTACTGATGTAACTTCATGTTTTTCTGTCATTTTAAATACAGACCTGAATGTTACAGCCCTACAGAGTTTTCTAATTTAACCATGCACACCATTTTGCTGGGATTCTTTCATGTTGCTGGATAATTTTTATTTTTTTTTTTTTTGTAAACACTGGGGGAGGGAAAAAAAAAATGACACCATCATTAAGCAAGAATCCTGGTAATTTTGTCCTTCACACAGATAAAAGGCACCAAAGCCACTTCATTAAGGAGAAGTCTCAGTGCTACCTGCTCACTTTGTTGCAGAGGAAAGGTGAGTGACAGCCTGTCTGAGCCTGGATTATCTCTTTGCAGGTCACAATTCCAGCTGATTCCCTGCTCACGTTCAAAAAGACTGCAGGAAATGACAGCAGCACTGTAACTATAATTTTTAAGGCTGTAATTTTCAAATTGGTGGAATTCCAAAGGAATTGTGGTGTCTGTGCAAACAGCCACAGCTCCACTGGCAGTCACCACCAGGGATATTAATTGTTTAATCCATCAGGATTAATCCAAATTTTCAGTGTTTGGCATAAAAACTTGACTGATCCAGGAACAGGATCCTTACATTTCCATATATCTGCACATGGAAAATCATCAGAAACTCAGGGAAAACTTCATTTGGCTAAAATCTGCTCAGTATTTCAGTGCTTTCATGTAGAAAACAGCAAAGTGGATATTTCAGCCTAATTACAAAGACAATTACTACAAGTGATCAGCATTCTAAGGTGCTGTGGCAATTGCACACAGAACATGAGAAAACACAGAGAAATTCAAATTACCAGTTTAATTTTTGGTCATTTCTTACCAAACTTACATTTTGCAGTCAGCACAGTGGTACCAGGCTCTCGGAGAACTCATCTAAGTAAAATATATTGATCTTTTTCCTTTTTTTACTCCTCTAGTATTAAGCTACAGTAATTAGAAAAAAGCTTTCTCAGAGTATTTAAACTTTAGTCTCAAGGCTTCATTTTGTTCTGTCACCCAATTTTAAGGCCCTAGAAATGCAGCCTAATATTTTCGAACAATTTAAGAGTCAGCCTCAGAATGCAGCTTATTTCCTTACCCTGAAAACATTGGGTTTTAAGAATTAGGGCCAAAAAAAAAAGTTACAAATATCACTTGGAAAACCAGGAATTCTTTGAAAGGAATAACAAAGTGGCAATTAAATAAGTTAAAATTTGCATTTTGCTCAGGCTGTGCAGATGCAGATGTAGCACTGTACTTTTCACAGGGCAATAAGTTAAAATTTGCATTTTGCTCAGGCTGTGCAGATGCAGCGCTGTAGCACTGTACTTTTCACAGGGAGGTTAATAAACCATATTAAGTGACAATATATTAACTTGCACTGGCATGACCCCATTAGATTTAATGAGGAATATCCACTGCTGGTGAGTCCTGCCCTCCCACTGGACAGGATGAACCACATTCCTCCTGAGCCACCTTGA
>NW_024522539.1:2087838-2181567 GCF_017590135.1 Pyrgilauda ruficollis
CCCCCGCCCGCCTCTGCCTGCTGGCCCTGGCGCTGCCGCTGGCGCTGCCCGGGCGCGGGGCCGCCGCCGAGCCCGCCCGCACCGTCTACACCAACCACTGGGCCGTGCGGGTGCGGGGGGGCCCCGCCGAGGCCGCCCGCCTCGCCGCCGCCTACGGCTACATCAGCCTGGGGCAGGTAAGGGGCGGCGGGGGCCGGGGGGCTCCGGGAGCGGGCAGGTGCTGGGGCACCGGGAGCGGGGGATGCGGGGCTGGGGGGGTCGCACTGGGGACCGGCGGGAGCACCGGGGAGCTGCCGGAGGTTCTGGCACCGTGAGCCTGCGGGGGAATCGGGGAGCTGCCGGGGGTCTCACCCCGGGGGTCCCGCAAGCGGAGAGGAGCTGAGGGTTCCGGGAGGCTACCGAGGGTCCCGGGATCGGAAAGGCGGAGCGGTCTCGGGAAACTGCCGGGGATTCCGGCTCTGGGAGCCTGCGGCAGATCCCCGGAGTGGGGAGCTCGGCGCCGGGGAGCTGCCCGGGTGTCGCGCTGGGACTCCCGGTACCGGGAAGCTGACGATGGTCCCGGGACCGGGGAGCCGGCGGGGGTCCCGCGGAACTGCCGGCACTACCGGCACCGGATCCCAGGAGCGGGAGATGGACCCCGAGATCTCCCCGCTGGCGGAGGTCTCGCCGAGCTGCCCGGTCTCCCGGGACAGAGGCGATGCCGGGGGTCCGGGAGCGGGAACGAGCCCCCCGGAGCGGTGGGGATGAGAACGGGGCCGATGCGGGGATGCTGTGGGAGCGCTTTCGCCCGGGGGCGGGCTCCCCCCGGGTGGACGCCCCTTCTCGGGGTGCCCTCGCCCCGCACCGCTGGGGGGTTGCACAAGTTCCTCCCACCCCGGAAAGTTGTATTTGTGGGTTTAACAAACTTTGGACTCTCTGGCCCTGGTTTTTATCGGAGATCCTGGGAACACAGAGAACTTTTGCTTTCAAACCCCCGCAGAACACTGGTGTCTTAAAAGAGATTTTCCGCACAGCAGCTCGTTTTCCTTTCAATTTCTTCATCCTCTGCAATCCCAGATGCAGACTGGTGTCCTCGGAGTTTGTTCCAGAGTTTATTGCCATGGCGCTGCCCGGCGCTTTTTTGGCTGGGTGACACTTCAGGTTGTCCTCCTGCCCAAGGTGTCTCCCGGACTACAAATTATAACCTTGCTTTATATCGCAACCCTGCTTTTAACTATAATTAAAGTCACGGGGTGCTGCATAAACAATTTTTTTGGGGGGGAGGCTGAATTGAGCACATTGTCTCCTGCACCCGTGTCTGTGACCTCCCGTGGGGGATAACCCCTCACATCGCACCCTCAGTCTCCTACCTGCGTGCTCAGCTCCCGTCCCACCAAGGAGAAAATCACATGGATTGTTCATTTGCGTCTATCACAGGGCTGGGCGAAGGTGGTTGTGCAACCCAAAGGGCTTTTCAGTGTTTATCCCTCTTCAGGCAGAGAATATCTTGATTGAACTTCCCACTCTCCCAAGTTGCATCAGCCTAACGTCAGCTCCTGGTTTGGGGTTTTGCTGTGTCCCTTCCCTGCTGGAGCATCTGTTACCCCTCCCTCCTTCCCCAGCATCCCGGTTATGTGAGCTCATCCCTATGATGCTGGAGGCATTTGGCCCATGGGCGCGATGTGGCTCCACTGGAGCATCCATCCTTTCCCCCTGAGCCCTTTCCCCGGGGCAGCCCTGTGCAGGCTGGAGAGCAAGGGAAATATTTCTGTGGTTGCATCAGGGTGTTCCTGGCTCCCGCCTTTCCCGTGGATACTGGGAGCTCGTGCACCTCTGGGGCTTCCCCAGCTGCTCTCAACGCCCTGCCTTCAGCCCTCCATCTCTCCAAGCATTTCCCATTGGCTTTTGGGCTTTTTCTACTGGGTCCTGTCCAGGGTTAAATCTTGAGGGACTGTTTTCCCTTCGCATGTGCTCATTTGTGACATTTGCAGTGTTGTGCTCAAGGTTCGTGGTGTGTTGAACCTCGTGGGGACCTGGGTGTCCCCCTCTTCTCCTGCATCATCAGCTTGTGGAGCTGCTGGTGATTGCATTGTCCCCAGTGAGATGTGGCCTCCTAGGGGCCTGATTCTGGAAAAAACCTGCTGGAAACCTCTGCCAAGGATGTTATCACCCTGGGAAGATGTTTGAGTGGAGTCCAAAGTGGTGAGGGAGGAGGAGAGGTGATGGTCGCTGGAGGACCCAGCTGGGTGCAAGGAGGCTCAGCCCTGCCTTGGTGGCTGGTGACATCTTTTCCTTTGCAATGCAATCCTGCAGGCTCCTGACACGGTACTGCCCGGGAAAGGCACTGCTGGGGTTGGCACACAGCTCTGAGCTCTCCCAGCATTTTCCCGTGCCCAAACCACGAGCCAGGACACTCTAAACCCTTCTGGGTCATGGCAGAGTGACATTTCCCTTGGGGAATCACTTGCGTCAACTTCTATTTAAGTGAAGCAAACAACTAAACAAAAGAAACGGCTTTTACACCCTCGAACGCCTGCTCATTCCTCCCGCCGGGCTTTGTTCCCGGCCGTGCCGGGGCGAGCCGGGACAGGCCCTGGCCGAGGGCAGTGTGGGGACGGTTCGGTGCCGGAGCCCCGGGCAGCGCTGCTGGCAAGGGGTGATGGTGACCCCCTTCCCATCCTGCTTGCAGCGTTTATATGAATTTTTCCATGTGTGGTGTCCAACACTAGGTTTTGGAAGGGCTGACACATCCTCAGTGGTCTCACCTGCAGTGCAGGAGAGGGATGGGATTAATTTTGGGCTGTAGTTGGAGCTTTCCTGGATTCCTGTCATCTCACAGCTCTTGGCTTGAGCCTTACTGAGCTGAACACATCCGTGATCATTTGAGAATTACATTCCTGAAGGCAGGAGCTCATTGACTGGAGCCCTTGTCCCTGATGGGAATGGGTGGTGTCCCCAGGAGGGGAGGGCTCACTGCCTTCTCGGTTGGATCCACCCTTCTGCAAGGCACCAGTGCTGGTGTAGCTGTACTTTGAGCAGATGAAATGGTTTGGGTGAGATGGGGTTGCATTGCAGAACCCTTACTGAGCTGAGTGACCACGAGGAGGACAACAAATCCTTTTTCATTTAAAAGAAAAATGACATTTACAAGTTTTTCTCCTTAGAATATCTTACGTGGAATAGGACATTTGGAGGTCTACCAGGCTGGTCCACTGGGACCAACCTCTGCTCAGACTTTCAAGGTATTCCCAGCATGGGAAGGTTTTTCTTATTTTTCTGCCCATAAATCCCAGGAGGATAAAGAAGTGGGGCACAGAGTTCTTTTCCTGCTGCTCTGGCTATGTATCCCCAGAGCCTGTGATGAGATCATTACCTTCCCTGTGCTCTTGCTGCTTTGCATCACATGGTAATTTTGCATTTATTTGTGAAAAGGAAGGAAGAAATTCTTTACTTGGGAAGGAGTTGTTTACTGTAGGCATGTTGGGGCACTGGCACAGGTTGTCCAGAGAAGCTGTGGATGCCCCATCCCTCTTTAAGGCCAGGCTGGATGAAGCTTGGAGCAAGCTGGTTTGGTGGAAGATGGCCCTGTCCATGCAGGGGGTTGGAACTGGATGTTTTTAAGATCCCTTCCAACCCTAAACCCATTGCAGGATTTTGTGGTAAGCCCCATACTCCAATTTCCAGGCAGAGTGAGCAAGAGGCAGGGTGGCCTTGTCAAGGTTTCCCTAAAATATGGAGAGGTTGAAGCACTCTGCTTCTCTTTTTTTAAGTGCAAATAGATTTGAAGAATGGGTTTAAAAGGCAAATGTAGATTGCAATGAGCAACCTCTTTATGTGGATGTTAAAGAAAATGCCCAGCTATGCTGTAATGTGAAGGGGGGAAGAGGGAGGGTTTAAATTCATTTGAGTGGAAATAAATTATAAAAATCACACTAACAGCAGTAAAGTTGGTGAAATGACATCCTGGCATAAAAGGCAGAGGAAGACTAATTAAATATTTAATGCTTGTAAGAGACACTGGCAGCTCTCAAGGTATCAAGTGTGATAAAGATGTAAGTAGTTGTCATCTGCTTTAGCATCTGATCCAGACAAACCTGTTTGTTCCCTGCTGTTCCATTGCAACCAGCCCTGGTCTGGCCTCAGGAATGTCACCCTGGCCCCTGGGTCACACATGGTCTTAAAGATGTTGCCTTGTGTGTTGCAGATGGGTGCTTGTAAGATGGCCTTTCTGTCCTGTGAGCAAGACACAGGGAATGTCACTGGCTCCCAACATCCAGCTCCTGACATGGAATGTGGGTTTTTTTGGTGGGATGGAAAAAAAAAAACCAAACCAAACAGACTCAGGCAAAAGTGAATTTAAAGCAAAGTCCCAATTTGTACCCAAATTATGTGATCTGGGAGCCACATACCAGTGAGTGCAGCTTTTGGGTCACTCCTGTCCCTCTGGCTGTGAATCCCCGTGGGATGTTTCATATGCGGTGTCTGGCTGAGATCCCTCGATTCATTGCATAGCCCCGGGACTTTATCCGTGCTTCTGGGATGAAAAAAGAGGAGTTGTGGTGTCTCCAGATGCCAGGCTGAGAGGGCCGGAGGCAGCACAGGCACCCCGGGGCTTGGCAGGGTGGTGTGGCTGGCACCGTGTTCTCCTGCAAATGCTGCCATCCCTCACTCCAGGCGATGCACATTTATATCCCACGCTTCCCAGGAGCATCCCAGGGAGGGCAGGGATCGCATCACCTCTCCTCATGTGCAGCCGGGGCGAAGCCGGAGCGCCGGGCGGAGAAGGCAGGAGGATGAGGCACAGCTCCCCTGGCTGCGCTGCAGCTGCTGAGCTCATTTTTAGCTCATTATTTCTGCTTGGGAGCTGATGAAAGGCAGTTTTCAAAGATGCATTTAATGGGTGAAAATTCATAAAAATGTTTTCCGGGCTCTGTTGTGCCAGTGCAGCGTCCGACCACCAACGCTGTTTGTCGCAGCGGTGGCACCGGGGCTCGTGCCAGCATCCTGCATCCTCCCGAGCCCCAGGAGCTCTGTGGGAGTGAGGGATTTGGGGTGCAGGGCACGGCTGCACTGATGCTGCCAGTACAAAATGGGGGGGGGCAGCCACGGGAAAACAGATTTAAAAAAAAAAAACAAAAACACCCAAACAACCTCTTTTTTTACAGATTGGAAGCTTGGAAGACTACTACCACTTTCACCACAGCAAGACGTTCAAACGCTCCACGCTGAGCAGCCGGGGACCGCACAACTTCCTCCGCATGGACCCCAAGGTACGGGGCTGGGCACCCTGGTGTCCCCCAGCCCCTGCAGGGTGGTGGGATGGGCTCCCCACCTGTCCCTGGAGAAGGCTGTTGGCTTGATCTGGGTCAAGAGTGAGCTGTAGCATCTTGGGATGACATGTTATCCTTGAGCCACAGCCCTGCACACACGAGTGATTCATTGGGCACGGGCACGGAGAGCGGTGGTGAAAAATACGTAAAAGTGACTAAACACTAACATCTGCCTGAAAGCCGGGAGGAAGAAAAGGGGGAAAAGCTTTCCAGGACAGAAAGGCTGTTGCATGCTCGGGGTGTTGATCCAGTTGCCACAACACTTGCTGCCTCAATGGTTGCTATGTGTGAAATCCTTGGCAATAGCTCTGCATTGCTTTTTTTCCTAGAGCAAGCATCCAAAGGGATTTTCAGTGCAGCTGAATTGACAAAAGTAATGGGGAGGGGGGGAAGAAGGCAAGGAGGGACCTGGGCGAGCTGGGTTTGGGGTGGTGGGGAAGGGTTGTGGCTCTCCTTTGGCTGTCCTCCTCCACCAGCTCCCCCTGAGCACTGTGAGATGTGACTTGTGCAGAGCAGGGGAAGGGTTAATGGTGGGAAGGTTTTTTTGGGAGAGGGGGACATAAAAGCAGAAAAAGCCATTTTGGTGAAGGATAGGTGGCAAGCTGCTGGTGCCTGCAGCGATGCCTGGCCATCCCATCCTTGTGCTCAGACACCCTTGGGATGCTCCTTCCCAAGACATCTCCAACCCACTCCACACCCGGCCCCAGACACACACAGCAGCCCTGCCCTCCCCAGGCTTTCCGGAGAGATTTGCTGTTAAATATTTGGACAAGGTCTGTAGCACATTTTTGAGGAGGAGGCGTTCGCGTGGCTGCTTTGCCAGCGGGGGAAACCTCGTGGAGGGGAGCCTGGTGCCCTGGAAGTGTGCTGGGCTTTAATTAAAGCTGTTTGCCCTCAGGGGGTGCACAGGCATCCCAGCAAACAACGAATTCTCTGCATTTGAAATACCCCCATTTAAATGAGTCTGGTTATAATGCAAACTAAATCAATTGGCTTTTAGTCATATTAACCTTTACCTTACCTTGCTCTGTGGGCTCCAAGCTGGAGCAATTAACTCCTGTTCTCTTAATCCTTCCTTATCAGTTCAAAACCTGTTGGCATGTCTCTCCCCCTCTCGCATGTACATTTACAAATCGTTTAAGTGATGCATTTGGATGGCACCAGCTTAGCATGCATGCAGGAAAACATCACCTCGAGGCACGAGGACAGGAGCTGGAATAGGGAGGATGGAAACAAATCTTGCAGAAATCCTGACTAACCAGCCAATCCGGTTGTTTGCAGATGTTGGGTGGTTCATGCCTTCTGGGGGCTATTGTTTCCAATGCTGTTATTTGTTTGCTGTGGGGTTCGGTGGCATGAGCTGGGCAGGAGGACCACTGCCAAGCTCTCCACCCCCAGGAGAAGTCTGGGAAAGGGGAGACTCCAGGACACAGAGGGAAGCAGCCAGGGTCCTGATCCTTGTGTGACCATGCTGCTGCTGAGCTGCCCTGTTGCCCCAAGAGACCCTTGGGGCATCTGGCTGCTCCTGCTGGGGCTGATGTGAGCCAAGAGATGTGGCACGTGATGGAAAGGGAGGAAGGATGTGGCAAATCCAGCAATTTCGGGGATAGGTCATGGTGGTGGGAGGTGGGGAGGGACAGTGGGATGCAGAGTGGGGTCACACCATGCTGTGCCACCCCTCTTAGGGCTCCACTTGCAGCTCTTACTGCCATAAACTTTCCTTGCTCACTGGAATGCTCGTGTTGGTCCATGCAGTGCTTGAGCCTCCATCCTCACTGCTCGAGTCTCTTAATCCCCGTGAGCAGATGCCACGGCCTTGGTCCCTGTGCCTCTGGCCATGCACCACGGCAAAATCAACCCCATCTGAATTATTTGCTGTGCTTTATGGCAAACATGTGCTGGAACCATCTTGTTTAGCCTGGATCTCCACTTTAACTCTTGCACAGCCACTGGGATAAGTTAGACTGTCACTTTTCTGGAGCTGCAAAGGAAATTGCACCCTCACACGTGCTGGTTATTGTGCTTGGTGGAGCCTCCCAGGCAGGCTGGATCTGGGCCTCATCCACTGAAAATCTCAAAGTGAGGGGAAACATAAAAATCCCTCGTTCTGTTTCCAGCAAGGGTGTAGGGTCCAGCTTGGGGCTGCCTGTGCTGCCTCCTCATGGGGTCCCTTGGTGCCACTCACAGTCACCTCCTTATTGCTAATTGCTGCCAGCACCTAAAGGAGCTCCAGGGGAGCTGGAGAGGGACTTTGGATGAGGGCCTGGGGTGTCAGGACAGGGGAGAATGGCTTCACACTGACAGAGGGCAGGGGAAGATGAGACACTAAGAAAAAATTACTGGCTGCAAAGGTTGTAGGCCCTGGCACAGGTTACCCAGAGAAGCTGTTCCTGCCCCATCCCTGGAGGTGTTCAAGGCCAGGTCAGATGGGGCTTGAAGCAGCCTGGTCTGGTGGAAGGTGTCCCTGCTCATGGCAGAAGATCTGGAGTGAGATGAGCTTTAAGGTCCCCCCCAACCCAAACCATTCTGTGATTCTGCAACAATTAGGGTTTGCAAGGGTAGAGCTGGGACCCTGGGCCTCAGGACTATAACAGTTTGGGCCATTTCTAGTACAAAAAAGCCTTTTTTCCCCCTTTATTTTACATTTCCAAGAGCTTTTCCCCATCCTGGATCAGTAATGGAAGTTGATCTGAGTTTCATGAGCTGCAGGAGCTGCTACAGGGGTGCCCCAGACTCCCTCCTGCTTGCCTATTTTCCCATGCCAGGCACATTGATTTATCAACTCTTCCTTGAAATCAATGTCCTTAAACTGCTGATTTCTCTGTGTCCACACACAATGACTCCATCGACTCCTGGCTGTCAGTGCTGGGGTCGATCAGGAGCCTGTTTGAGATGAAGACATCACCGTGAGGCAGCTCCTGGCAAAACCCTCCAAAATCCCACACCTTACCATCATTCCTGCATCCTGCAAAGCAGCAGGGAAAAGGTGGTAGCTGTGGCTTGGGCAGCCAGACTCATGGAAATGCTGCCAGGGAGTGGTGCTTTAAGGAAAAAAGCCCGTTATTTGGGCCATAACCTCTATTTAATGTATTTTTATTTTTTTTTAACTAGACCATGAAGTTATATTTTTGCTTCCAGTGTTTAAATCCATCACTGTGTAAGCAAAGCGGTGCACTCTCGGCAGCCAAGGCAGCGTGGAAAATCATTTTTCTATGAAATACATTTTTTTTCCCCCCTTTCAACAGTGTTTTTTTCTTTATAATATATATGTGTTTAAAACCCAAGCTCTAGGCTGGAAGCTGTCGGGTTTCTGACATCCACCTCCATCTGAGGCACAAAGCAATAAACTGTGCAAGAACTCAGTTCAGCTGACAGTTTTACATAAATGAGCTCAACAAAAGTTGCACTTTGTATTTTTATTCCTTTTGTTACAAAACCTTCGTCACAACAATAGAGACATCCCCATGAGCAGCTCCCAAAAGACCCAGAGCCATCAGGAAGAAAGCATCCAGCAAGGAGGGATGTGCCACACAGCCCTCACAGTTCATTGGCTGGTGCCTCCTTTCTCCCCCAGCAGGAACATCTGTAAAGATTTGGTCTATAAATTACTTTTACACCCTTTCTTCACTAAACTTGAGCTTCACCTCCACGCTGAAGGCAGGAAAGCCCTTTGTGTGGCAATAAAGGGTCTGGGGGGTGGTTAATGTTTGATGGGGATGGGATGTGGGTGCTTCCAAAGCAGCACCTCAGGCAGCTCCCGCCGCAGCGCCGTGGGCAAACACCAGCATTTCCCAATCACGGCCTTTTCCAGATCATTTCCCGTTTGATCTCCCTGCGTGTCATGCCCTGCTGGAACGCAAACAAATGTCAGAGTGCTCAGCTCCAAGGCCACCTCGCATGCAGCCACTGCCAAAATACTTGTGTGGAGCTGGCCACGTCCCCTGAGATCTGCCACAGCCATGTGTGGCCATCACATATTTTTGGGAAATGCGTGTTGTGCTTGGGTAAAGCCCCCAGTTTTTGTTATTTTATCAGGAGGAAGGAGCTTGGAGGATGAGCAGCCCCGGAGCCAGGTGGAATGGCCTCAGGGCTGAGCTGCTGCCTCCCAGCCAGCAGGAAGGATCAGCCCAAAATCTAAGCCAAGCACCTGAGTCTTCTCCAAAACTTTGACTAAACACTGAAATATGCTGTCTGTCTCCAGCGGGACTCCAGCGCGTGCTTCTGTGCCTCGCTGAGCCGGGGGGGTTCAGGCACGCGCTCCGAGGCGACGTTTTTGTGCTCCAGCAGAGGAATCTGGTCTGGCTCAGGCAGCACAATGAGCTGAGCTCACCCTGTCTGTCTGTCCATCCATCTTTCCAAACGGAGCTGCTGTCTCCACAGCAGCTCTGGCCACGGAGATGGGGGTTTGCCAGACCATGGGGTTCAGGTTGAGGCTGGCATTGCTTCTGCATCCCACATCCCATTTCAGTGGGCAATGCCAGGCTCAGTGCCCATGGGTGGTGCTGACCCAGGTCTCTGCTTGCAGGTGGACTGGCTGCAGCAGCAGGAGGTGAAGAGGAGGGTGAAGAGGCAGGTCCGAGGGGAGCCACATGCCCTGCCCTTCAACGACCCAGTGTGGCCCAACATGTGGTACCTGGTGGGTGTCCCCCTGTCACTGCTTCATGGGGGGTCATTTATTTCTAAGCAAAAGCATCATCAATCTTCGCTCAGCCCAGCCAGTAATGAAATAATAGCATCAAATGTGCTTGGCAGCAGGATTTTAAAATTGTGAATAAATACACCTGAAGAGTTTGGTTTGAAGTGTTTCACCCTTGTTAGCAGCCCCTCTTCATGGTCTGCAAAGGCTTGGGAGCAGCACCACTGTATTTTACCCATCCCAGAGCTGCAGCCATCTATTTGTAATATAATTTTTCTCCTGCCTGCTTCATCGATCTGTATTTGACAGGGAAATTCATTGAAAATTAAGGGTGGAAAGGAAGTGAGCACTTCAAAACCCAGGAGCCCATAGTACTTGAAATGGAAGAGGAAAAGAATAATGGGGAGATAGCATTGCCTGGATTAACTGCTGTTGGATGGGTTTGATCTGTGGAGTAAAGTTATAACAAATCTGCAAGTTATATGGCAGGGGGTGGGTTGTAAATATATTTTCTGGTTGATTAAATGGGCTCCCAGCCTGGCTGTTTGCTTAGATGGGCTGGAATGGGGTTGCAGCCCTTTTGCAGCTGTGTTTGTCCCCGTAGCACTGCGGTGATAAAAACAGTCGGTGCAGGTCGGAGATGAACATCCTGGCAGCCTGGCAGAGGGGCTACACGGGCAAGAACGTGGTGGTCACCATCCTGGATGACGGCATTGAGAGGAACCACCCCGACCTCCTGCAGAACTATGTGAGCTGGGGGATGGATGGGATGGACTGGGGCTGATCCTCACCATGAATTGATTTATGGAGAATTTCAGTGTGTAAACACAGCTGAAAGTCTGTGCATTGGCATATTTAGAGGAAAAGGTTTGTTGTTGTTTTTTTTTTTCTTTTTTTAAAGAAAGGCTTGAGATGTTTTTAAGAAGGAAATGAGGTTTTTAGATAAAGAGGATTGGGGGAACTCCCTTCGCAGCTGCCTGGGAAGCAGCCTCCTCCCTCTGCTCACCAGGGCAGAGCCAAAAACCTGCATGAACACATTCAGCCCCAGCTCAAACCCCACATGACCACAGTGGGAGGGAAGGGGGTGCTGAACCCAGCAGGATTTGGGGTTCAGAGGAGCAGCTCCTGAGGTAGCAGGATATTTCCCCTAGGAAACACACAGGACTGCAGCCTAAAACTATTTATACTGAGTAAACAGACAGAAACTAAAGGGAAAATGTAATTTTCTGCTGTGCTTGTCTGCACTGGGCATCACTGCAGCTACTGGCCACCATAACCACCCAGTAAGTTGAATATAATGGTGAATCTAATATTTTCAGGACCCGCTTGCAAGCTACGATGTTAATGGGAATGACCATGACCCAACTCCACGCTACGATGCCAGCAATGAGAACAAGTATGTGATGATAATTGTAATGGAGCAAGGGGTCTGGGGGTGTTCCTGAGGCTGGGTGTCCCCTCTGGAGTGACTTCCAGGTCTCTTTCCCCATTCCCAGTGCTGCAGAGTAGGCTGTGTTAAGGGCTTTGCACAGAGTCCTTATGTTTAATGCAAATTCAACCGGTGACAACCACTCTAATTGCTAATGAATCCTCCAGCCACCCAATACAGCACCAGGGGGTTCCTTGCCCTGGCTGGGGATTGAACCACAGGATGGGTGGCTGAGATGGCAAAGCCTGGATGCATTTTTTGGGCTTCAGTTAAAGTGGGATGGTTACAGGTGAAAAGGAAACAGGAATGGAAAGAGCAGCCTGCATAGAGATGCAAGATGCAAAGAGGAAGTTGCATTTAGGTGCAAATTGTAAGAGGAAGTTGCATCAAGGTGTAAAATGCAAACAGCAAATTGGATTTAGGTGCAAAATGCAAACAGCAAATTGCTTTCAGTATTAGTTTCCTCCACCCGCTTGGTGTGGGCTTTGGGTAAGGGCAGTTTCTTCCTCTGCTCCAGCCTTGGGGCTGGTTTTGGGTGCTGGGTGGGGTGTGGCTGGAGGGAATCCTTTGCCATGGCCATGAGCTCATGGGGGTTTCTCCTTGGCTTTCTCCTTGCAGGCACGGCACTCGCTGCGCGGGGGAGGTGGCGGCGGCGGCGAACAACTCCTACTGCATCGTGGGCATCGCCTACAACGCCCGCATCGGAGGTGAGGCTGCCACCTCCATGGCTCCCCTGCCCTTCACCATCCCCCTGAGGGACCACGGCCACCCTGGCCACACCAACAGGCTCCTGGGGGAGAGGTGGGATGCTGCTCCCCCAGGACAAAGACTCCTCCCTGGTGCCTTGGGTGCAGGGAGCCCCGGGGGTGTTGAGGGAGAAGGATGGGTGCTGTGGCAAGCAGGGGACTCTGGCTCCATGGATTTAGGGTGGAAACTTTCTGCTTGGGCTGCATCCTTGCTGTGAGGGTGCACGTGGATTGAGGATGTGGTGTTTTCACCCCAGAAGTCCATAACTGCTCTTGTGGGGTCTGTCCTTTTGGGTGGCTGTGTTTGCTATGGTCAATGGTGCTGGCTGAGGTCACTCATTTGGGGGGTCAAGGGATGCTGAGGAGCTGCTCAGAGCAGGGGGCCTGGGGAGAACCCCAAAAATACCCTCAGGGGGAAAAAACACCAAGAAGATCATAGCCCCTCAAATAACATGTGTGGAAAGCAAATTAATCTTTATCACCAAATTCAATCCCAATGCTAATTAGCATTGCTGACTTCATTTGCGTTAGCTGAGCTGGTTTGAGCTGGGGCAGTTCTGGCTAACCCAGGCAACCCTGGGGAGATGAGGGTCTTAGATGAGGGGCTGGGAGTGTGGTGGTGTCCCACCTACATGGCTGGTGGGACTGTGTAGGGGACAAATGCCTGGAGCTGAGATCTTTCAGCCTTCAGCCCCATCCCTGGCATGGCTGGAACAGGAAAGGGGCTTTTCCTGCAGCCCCTCTTACCACCTCAGTGCTGGGAGAAGTGACCATCAGCAGCAGGGACCCAAGTGCCTACCGGTGGATTCGGGGTTGAATTCCTTCTTTTGGCTTATTCATCCTGGCTGTGCAGGATGTGTTAGGGTTGTGTCTGTATGGGAGCAGTGTCCACAGGGATCTTGCTCTTGGCCAAGTACCTCCTGTGGTTGTCTGTGCTGGGAAAATCCCCAGAGGGAAGAAATAACCCCAGGGAGGGTGAAGAGCGGACTGGTAGGGCTGTAAGGGCTATGGCACATCATCCATCCCATCTCCTGTACTCCCTCTCCCTACATGTGTGATGGCTTCTTGCTTCATGGAGTCTTCTTGCCTCTAAAAACCCATCTCCAAGCACACAGCAAGCAGCAACAGAGCAAGGCAAAGCTTATGGTGGGATTTATTGGATCCTGCAGGATCAGGCCATTCCCTTCATGCTCCTTTCTCTACAGCAGCTGTGGAGACGAGCGTTCCTTGTTGACTTTATGACGACCTCTGGGTCTCATTTTAATTTGCTCCCTTTAACGAGTGCCTTGCCTCAGGGGTGTGCTGGGGAGGTGTTGAGTGAGACAAGACACCTGGCAGAGGGCTGGGGGCTGGGGGCTTCCCACAACGTGAGCAGGCAAAGGGGAAAAATAGAGTCTGAGCCGTATCAAGTTTGGGATCATGGAGAAAAATACGCTATAGCTGCAGTGAGAGTGATTTTAGATGGATTACACAAATAAAGCAGCGATTAATGAGCACAACTTGTTGGGGAAGCCTATTTGTCACACTTGGAGAGCTCCCATCTAATTTTACTGGCTGCTCTTCAGTGCTCTTGCATTGCTTTTCATATGCCCTGGGCAAAACACATCACTGCTCAAGGAAAGGGCTCCTGCCATTCCTCCTCCTCTTCCCTCTCCTCCAACGCTCGCCTTGGAGGTCGTTGCTCCCTGTGTGACACAAAGCTCATTTATTTTGCAGCAGCCACCCCTGCTCCCTCCTGCTCCCCATTATTTAACCAGCGAGCCCCCCATTGTGGGTGGCTGTGTCTGGGCAGACTTTGGGTTGGTTTGGGTTGACTTTAGGCTGATTTTGGGCTTGCTGATGAGAACAGCCACATACAGCAAGCACAAACCCCCTCCCTCAGCTGACTTTCCTTGTCATGTGCAGCTCAGACACTGGGCTTGGCTCTTCGCCCCTTCTCCCTGTGTTTTCTTGTTGACAAAGAGGAATTTTTTGGGAACAGCTCTGCTCCCTGATTTTACATTTCTAAGCTTGGTTTTGGCTGGTTGGGGACAGCGTCAGAAGGAGATATTTGAGTTGACTGGTGTCCAGAGCACAGCTGCAGCTGGAATGACATCTGCCTGCATTTGTTTGCTTTAAGACAAAATACATGTGGAAGGGGAAATGCGTTTTTATAAACCAGACTCTCCCTGGCTGACAAAATACAATGCTGAAATTTCCAGCATTGCTTTTCCTGCAAGGGCTGTTTCTGGGCAGCCTGTTGGGGTGCCTGGCACCCTCTACCCACTGTATGGAGAGGAAACCCAGCAGGGAAAGGGTGATGGAGAGCAGAAGGGGTTGTGCTGCCATATTGCAGCAGTCAGAGGCTGGGGGTGTGCAGCAATCCCCCAGCCCATCCCACCATGGCTGGTGGGCTCTGCCTGTGGGCATCCTGGCTGGCACCTGCTGGCATTCCCAGCTGAAAGTGAGAGTTAACCCAGGTGGCATTGTTATCCCAGGTGTTGGGGTCCTGGCTCTGATTTTGGCCATACAAACCACAGCCTGGGTTTTTTTCCTGGGGCTTTTCCCTCTCCAGGGAACTGCTGGCATCAGTTGGGCAGTGATGGGGTTTGGGAACAGTCACAGTCATCCCCACTCGAGGGGAGAGGCTTCATCCCACCAATGTGCCTGAAGCTGGGAGGCATGAGTGTTCAGGAAACACCAAAAATCTTCCAGGTGGAGAAATGCGCTAGCTAAGGAATCAAAAGGGGGGAAAAAGGATTTTAGTGGGGGGATTTTGTCCCTGGGGAATGCAGTACCACTACCACCACTCATTCCCCACCAGAGGAGGGGAAGTGAATTTTAACACTCCCTTCTCCATCACTTGCCATGAAGCCAGCAACACAGAAAACTTTCCCCATAGCTCCCCAGCATCCTGCTGCCTGGCTTGTTGGCATGCGGGGCCACGGGCTGAAGCTATTCCAGGCGCGCCTGAGCCGTGCGGTTTCCGCCGCCGTTAACAAAGCCCTTTGATTGCAATCCTCACACTGTCATCCACGCCATGAAGCCCTAATGTCTGATGTTTTTGTGCTTTTAGGCATTCGTATGTTAGATGGAGATGTAACAGATGTTGTTGAAGCGAAGTCGCTTGGCATCAGACCCGATTACATTGACATTTACAGCGCGAGCTGGGGGCCAGATGATGATGGGAAGACAGTTGATGGACCTGGTCTATTGGCCAAACAGGCTTTTGAGCAAGGCATTAAAAAGGTGTGGATCCCACAGCGCCCAGACGCGCTCGCCCTCCTCCTCCTGTCCCGTGGGAAGGGCCGTGGCCGGCCCGGGGTCTGGCACAGGGATGGGCAGCTCAGCCCCCCGAGGCAATGCCAGCATAGGGCTGGGGTGGGGGGCAGCCAACCATCTCTAATTTTTCCTAGTTTTCCCTAAGAGCTCCGGTGGATTTGGCGGCCGAGGGTGGTGACGGCGGGAGGTGCCTGGTGATGGTGGGACCCTCGGCACACCCGGCAGAGCAGGGAGGCCCCAGGCTGTGCAAAGCTCTGCCGGGATGAGAAACCCAAAGCGGTTCTTGGGGGGGTAACTTTGCACCCCAAAATGTCCCCCCTGGATGCTGGTGTGGATGGAAACAGCAGTATCCCAAACCCTACTACGTCCAGCCCTCTCCTCCATGCTCTTTGGGCTCCTGGTATCCTTTCCCAGGGGCCTCTGTCACATCAAGCATTCCCTTGGTTTTCCAACCAGAACAAGCGGCTGTGTCACGGCTGGGGAGGGACATGGGTGTTGCCACAGGATCTGACAATGGATTGTTGTCCTTGTTTAGCCAACATTATATGATTGACAGCTGCCAACCCCTGCTGGGGATGCCCTTTTCCTTTTTGGGCACTTAAAAAACAATGCCCAATATTGGCTAAAAGCATTGAGAAAAAAGCCTTTTTGGCAGCTCGGTGGGCACTGTGGGTAAGTGTCGCAGTGGCTCAGGGCTCCACAGTGGCTGTTCCCTGGGTGCTCCAGAGAATCTGGGGTGGGATTCCATTGCCAGCAGCCCCAGGCTGGGCTGTGAAGCCCCCACTTCAACCTCTGCCACCACTCCTTCCTCTGCTGCCTCTCCCCGCAGTGTGCCGGGAGTTGGGGCGGCCTCTTATCTAAAAATAGGGTGGAGTGTTTTCCCGCTGTTGACTTGATTTCCTGCTGGGGCGGTGAGCCTGCCGAGGAATCCATTGAAGTGCTGGGGAGTTCACGCCGTGTAAATACAGGGGAACAAGCTGCTTTTTAGACCTTACTTTTCCATGCAGGAGCAAACAGGCGGCAGCTGGGTACTTGCCTAGCACAGCCCCACTGTCTTAGGATGCTTGTTTTTGCTTCCCAGGGGACATCCTGGTCCCCCCACCGCCACCTCGTGTTTGCAGCACCCACTATCCCACATGCACAACTCGTAATTGCCAACTCCATCTCCTTAAATAACAAGGAAAGCTGCAAGCAGATAGTTAACTGCCACCTTTAGCCCGAGCAAACAGCTGTAACCAAGTTATAAATCCTTAAAATTGAGTTTTTAATGGAAACATTAAAATAACCTTTATCTATTAGCGATAGGACTGCGCTGGGGTAATTTATCATCTTGTTTCTTGTTCCTCCAGCCACACTTTATTAGTTCCCGAGCTAACGAGGGGATATTTATCCTGGTCATTCATGGAGTGCTGTTGGGCAAACACCCAGGCCCTGCAGTGCTGTGGAAGCAGGAGAGGCTGTGCATCCCACAGCCAACCCATGAGCTGCTGGGGTGAGCTGGATCAGCCCCAGCTTGGCCAGGGAGGGAGTCCCTGGTTTAAATGATGCCCAGATTCAGGTTTTATAGCAGCCAGGAGACCCTCACTGGCATTGCACTGTCTTAGAAGGACAGCAAATTAAGAAGCTGGATGTTTGGGGTCTGCTTACAGAAATCTTGATTGTTCTTTGTTTGAGAGCAAAGGGAAAGAATGGATTTTTCCAATCTGAAGGAGCTGCAATATGTGGTGAGCTCTTGTTCTGCCAGGAAATGCTGTCAGGTGTTAGCTGTGCATTGTTGTAGTGTCATTCATGTGCCTGCTCATGTCCTCATGTGACCGTGCTGTCTCCAAACCCATTTTCCCCCAGTGCTGCCCTGCCTGGGCATCAGGGGATGTGGGTTTGGAGCAGGTCTGAGCCTTTCTTGGGTCCTGTGGGTGTGACGCTCGGGGTGAGGGATGAAAGGGAGGTCTGGGCTCCCAGTGTTCTGATCCCAATCAAAATCATTGCTCCATCTCCAGATGCTTGGCCAATTGTGTTAGGTTTTGTTCCTCTGATTAGTGATTTGGGAAAGCTTGGGTTGCACACAGTGGGTCCCATCCTTGAAGGTATTTTGACTTTGGTGTGGGCGAACTGGATGGTTGCTGTCTGTGCCGAGCGTGTGGGCTGGGATGCTGCCTCCTTGGAGATCCAGGAAACCCTGGAAGGTGGGATGGGAGATGCCAGCAGCAGGCTTGGTGGGCTGGCAAGCTAGGTCGAGCTCTCTGTGATGCGGAGCAGGGCAGTAATTCCCTTAGCAATTGCACTTTTTCTTGCAGAGCTCCAGACAGCTCTATTAATCTTTGCTAGGGAAATACCCACCCAGTTTTGCTGGGAGGCAGCCCAGATAATGAAAACTTTCATAAAGTAAGGAAAGAGCCTGACTTAGACTGTCTATCCAGAGGCAGGGTCAGCTCAGAAAGCCTCTGCCCCAGGAGGGGGGCGAGACAGGTAATAAACCTTCCCGCTCCCCCCGGCGCCTAAAGCCCACAATAAATCCCGGTGAATTCCTCCAGTGCAAAGCTGCTTTATTATTATTATTATTGTTGTTATTATTATTTTTTGTGGAGGAAGCTGCCACAGAGCAGTGGGAGGGAGGTAAACACCAGATCTGCCCAGGCCAGCGCCAGAATCTCTCCGTGGCAGGAGCAGCCGCGGGGAGGACGGCGCTGCTCCGCTGCTTCCCGCGCCTGCCAAGCCCGGCAGCGCTCCATCCTCCCCGGAGAGCCCTGCCTTGTGGGGCACGGAAGAGAACCAGCCACTTCATTTCCTGCCCCTAACCCTTTTTGGCTCACCAAAAATCCTCCTTTTTGTGATGTTCACCTTGCTGCGAACCCCCGCAGGGCTGGGTTGTTCCTGGGTGTCCTGGCAGCGGGTTGGATGGAGGAGTGAATGGGGCTCATTCCCGTGGTGTTGGCTTCTTTAGGGGCCCCTTGCTGGCACCACGGCTGCTGCTGCCAGGTGGGATTTTCCCCTGGCTCTGGGGAGGTCTGGGCAGCAGGCACACCCCTCCCACCCCCCAATTCCCAGTGGGGTCACAGCTGTACCCAGTGGGGATGGCTCCATCAGAGGTTCCAGCCAA
The DNA here is from genome assembly GCF_017590135.1 of Pyrgilauda ruficollis. Taxonomy (NCBI): domain Eukaryota; kingdom Metazoa; phylum Chordata; class Aves; order Passeriformes; family Passeridae; genus Pyrgilauda; species Pyrgilauda ruficollis. The sequence goes on from NW_024522539.1 coordinate 2,106,317, forward strand.
GTGATGGGGGGGAGACAAGAGGGTGGGATCTGAAAAATACAAGACAAGCAAAAGAAACCTAATGGATAGACTGGGAGAAGGTTTCTGGTGTTTTGGGTGGTTAACAAGGGGCTTTGTGGGCTTGGGAGATTTGGGGTTTGGGGGTTCCCTGACAGTTCCTCCTGAAGGGCCATCCCTAAAAGCACCATGCTGTGCTCCAGGGATTTTGAGTACCCAAGATGTTTTCCCCCATGGAAAATGCCAAAATCCTGTTGCTGGAGGCTCTTCCATCCTTTTGGGGAGTCACTGCCTATAAACTGGGACTGACTACTGATACAGGGGTCTGAGCACTGGGCAGGGTGAGACCCATCCTTCCACCCTAGCCAAACACCCAAAAACCAGACTTACCCCTCCTCCCCATGCTGAAATGACCTCTCATCCTGGGCAAACACCTCCTCTAACCCTCCTCTATCCCCTCTGTGCCCGCAGGGTCGCAGGGGACTGGGGTCCATTTTCGTCTGGGCGTCGGGGAACGGCGGCAGAGAGGGCGATTACTGCTCCTGTGACGGCTACACCAACAGCATCTACACCATCTCCATCAGCAGCACCACCGAGAACGGCTACAAGCCCTGGTACCTGGAGGAATGTGCCTCCACCCTCGCCACCACCTACAGCAGCGGGGCGTTTTATGAGCGGAAAATTGTGAGTTTTACCCCAGCATCGAGTGGGGCAGCACCCCCCGGGTGTTTTCTGCATGGCTGGGCTTGGGTGATGGATCAGTTGTAAGAGCTAGGCTTTGTCCTTAGCCTGCAGTGGGTTTTGCTCTGGTTTTGCCTCAGGGATGTTGTGTTTTCCCTGGTAAATGGGTGAAAGGGCTGGAGGTTTGCAAAAATACCCATGTAAATATTTGCCCGTTCCCCAAGGTGCTTGCTCACTGTATCTTGGTTTGTTTTGGTTTTTTTAAAAAGTGAATTTTGAGGATTTTTAGCCTGAGAGAGAAAAAAGGGAGAGGATGGAGGCATTTAACAGGGGTGTGGCAGCCCCAAACTGGGAGATGAGATTTTCTGGAGCCAAGGAGCTGCCTGAAGATGTGTGCACATGTGGATCAGTGCAGTTTTCCCTGCCACCCAGGCTGTATTTGTCCGGTCCCAACAGCTGCTGTGGCCTGGTCACAGCTTTGCTGATCATTACTGACATCCCTGTGCATCATCTGAACCTTGGGAAGTAAAACATCTCACACCAACACAGCACCTTACTCAGCCTGAGGATTTCTACCCTAGTGGAGTCTTCTGACCAAAAATTGTGTGGGGTTTTTTTTAACAAGTAAATAATTTTTTTGGTATTGAGGAGTGATTTCTTTGACCCCCAAAAGATGAATTTCCAGCTAGAAAACAGAATGCAAGTGCCATTTTCATGGCACTCCAGAGTGTTTGCATGGCTGAGGACAGCCCCAGTCCAGTGCTACTGGAGCACTCTTGGGCAAAATCCCAAACCAGCTTCCCATCCAGAAATCAACAGATTAACTCAAAACTTAGGAGCTTTTTGAAATGAGAAAGCATCTCTTGGCCCCCCACCTCCTCTCCAAATTTTTGGTACCCAAACATCATGTTCTATCTTAAAACAAAAAAGCTAGAAATGGCTTTTTTCCTCTATACAAATGGCAATTCTTGTGCAAGACCAGGAGCTGGAGGCTTTAAGGAAAATGTTTGATATGGCCCAGCTCAACATGCACTCCTGGATGTGTACCCACACCAGCTCACACCGCTCCATCTACATTATCTTCCAGCTGATCCACACCCAAATGGATTTTTTTTTTCCCTTTCAAATAGTTTTTGCACCTTTGAACAAAGGAAAATGTGAGTACAGGGGTGTTTTCTCATGCACCAAATGTATCTGCAGCCCATTTTTGGGGCTCTGTGCCCTCTGATGACATTGGAGTCGTGGCAGGGGCTGGGTACCAGCAGGCTCATCTCCTCTCTGGCAGCATTCCAAGCAAATCTGGGGTGCTGGGTGGGGTAGTGCCCATGCTGGGAGCGTTTTGGGGGCTGCAGCTCCTCTCTCACAGGTCACCACGGACCTCCGGCACCGCTGCACCGACGGCCACACCGGCACCTCCGTGTCCGCCCCGATGGTCGCGGGCATCATCGCCTTGGCTTTGGAGGCAAAGTAAGTGTAACCTGCTCAGGAGAAATGTTCCCTCATTTAGCACCTGGTGAGCAAAACCTGAAAGAAACAAGGTGGTTTTGTTTCCTCTGGAGTGGCTGAAATGACACAGAGTTGTTTTAAATCGCTCCTTTCTGGCAGTGTTGTTGTTTGGAATCTGATCTTCCCACAGGTGTTTTATTGATCTAATTCTTCACGTGTTGCCATCTGTTAAAAAGTTTGGGGTTGGTGACTTCAGTCAGGCTTTTCAGTAGGTGCATTGGAACCACTGACAGCCAGCTCCAATGGGAGTTTTATAAATACTTCCCGGGAAAAAAAAGTCAGAAAACATCACAGACATTGGGAAATGTCAGCAGAAGTGATGGTTTTCAGCAAGCGTTGCATTTCTGGGGGAAAAGGACTACTTTTTCATAATGTCAAAAACTCACAGAACTTGATTTTCAGCAACACACCCCTGGTTCAAGCAAGCTGCTCTTTCCTCTTGTCCCCATCCCAGTCCCATCCTGGTTCCATCATGGTCCCCCAGCCCAGGAAGAGCCCTTGGGCATCCCTGTGTTGCTTCATGGAGTGTCTTCTCATGAGCTTATTATTATTTTTATGGAGTGGAAATAAAATAAAGGCTGGGAATAAGAATAAGCCTCAGGGCAGCACTGCACTCTCATCCAGGGATGGTGATTGTGGCTCCATTCCTCCTCGTCTGGTTTAATCCCAACACCCAGGTCGGGTGAGAGCATTTCCGGAGAGGCAGTTTTCATTACAAATATATTAAAAGCTTTAGATGTAATTTTTGAATAGTTTAGCTGAGGCATAAACCGCAACATTAACTACCAGAGCTTGGTGCTCAGGCATTCCATTATGACAAGAGAGAATAAATTGAATTTCTTTCTTTAAATGTTGCTCGAGAGCAATATAAATCCCAGCTTGAGATGCTGAACAACTGACTGTAAGTAAAGCGAGGAAAATTCTCCAGCAATATCCCTGAGCTGGGGTCATGAGGGGGCTCAGAAGCACAGAGCACTCAGCGTCCAGCACTCTGAACACACAAACCCAGCCTGGGGAGGTAGAGGCGATTTGGGTTTAATTTTTCTGTTTAATGAACAACCCAGGTTTTATTTCCAGCAATTTTTTGCTGCTATTTCTCTAAAGGGAAGGTTTGCTCAGCACTGTGTATCAGCGAGCTGCTGAGCCCAGCATCCTGCCTCAGCTTTGCTCCCTGTCTCCTTCAAAAAAATGGGGAAAACCTTCCTGATTTGCTTCATTTCAACCCTAGAACCTGAGAGCTAAATGGCCTTATCCAGGAGTAAATCCTGCAATTCCCATGGGCATGTGGGGCATACCACTCTGCTCAGGCTCTTCAAGTGGTGGCAGAGTGTCAGCATTTAAATCATCAATTCTTGCTTTTTTTCAAGCTGGAAAAAGGAAAGAGGGGTGGCTGGTGTGGTTTTTGCTTTTTTTTTTTAACTTGGTGGGGTACCTGCTGCTGCTGGGAGGACTGGGAACAGCAGAGCCACCCCATGAGCCACGTGTCATTGCAGCCCCCTGCTCACCTGGAGGGATGTGCAGCATCTGCTGGTCAAAACCTCACGGCCGGGGCACCTACGAGCGCCTGACTGGAAAACCAACGGAGCAGGGCATAAAGGTGAGAGGCCGTGGGGATGGCAGGGCAAGAACGGCCAGCCAAGGGAAAATAAAGGTCTCCTGAGCTTCACTTATGGGGACAATTCACTGTGGGTGGCCACTATCAGGTTCATTCCTACCTCCAGGCTCTTAAGTGGAGGGAGGAGGGGGCAGTAATTCATGGGGTGAGATGCTTGGAACTCTTGCTTGGTAGAGATTTGGAAAACTTGTTTGGTGCAGACTCTCTTGAGCTGCAGAGTTTCTTGCTGCTTTCCTTGGGCTCCTCCTAGCAATGGGTTTTCCATGGTGCCAGTGTGGATTTGGGATGTAACTTGGCCAGAGTGATGAGCTCCATGTGCTGAAACACCTCACACCCCAACAGGGTGAACTCCACACCTTCCCTGATGGTTGGAGGATGCTCCACCGAGCACTGAGGAGGAGCTCCTGATCCCTGCTGGGAAGGCTGAGGGTTTCTGAGTCTTCTCTCTTTCCAGTTAGCCATCTATATGGCTTTGGGCTGGTGGATGCTGACGCTATTGTGGTGGAAGCCAAGAAGTGGAGGATGGTTCCTCCCCAGCACGTCTGCGTGGGAAGCCTGGACAGGGTGCCCAAGTGAGTGTTTTGGGGTCTGTGCCCATGGCTCAGTGAAGTGCAAGTCCCATTAGGGCTCTCCAGGGCCAACTTTGACAGTAGGTGGGATTTTTTTCCCTTTTGCAAGATTTTGCTTCCCAGGTGAGTGATCAGCAGGGAATTTTTGAGGGCAGACAGTGAGAACAAACCCACCTTGCCTGCTGGGTCCTTCATGAGCAGTGATGTGTTAGTCTCTGCACCCTTATACTGAACACTTTGTCTTGATGGAAGACACCAAAAACTGATGATTTGTTGCAAAGATTACCAAATTTCCAGTGTCTTGGTTCTCTTTGAATTTGGCTTCAGGTTCATTCCAGCTCATGTTCACTTCTCGTCCTTGGTAGGTCAGTCCCTCCTAGGTGAAGAGTGGGATCAGGGATGTGACCAAGTGGCCACTCCTCATCTACCAATGCCTGGCTGTAGAGCAAGAGAGCTGTTAATCAGAAAAGTATTTTAGAGACTTGCATATGCAAAACAGGAATGAGTGCAGAGCCAAGTGTGTTCATGAAGCTATTTATCTGATACAGACACTAATTACAGCCCAAAGAGGAGTGCTGCACTCATAATTATAATAAAGCAGCGCCCTTGCAGCCCATAAGGCATAGATCTTCGAAGCACTTCAGACTCATCTGGTTACCATCCAGCAATTCAGCAAATTCCCCTGCCAGGACACTGGGAATTGCAGTGGCAGATAAGATAATTTTTGCTGTGAAGCAGCAGGAGACCAGGGTCTAATCTACCAGCGCGTCCATGCCTGGGAGCCTGGGGCACTCTGTCCCCATCCTGACGCCGTGCCCTGTCCCTGGCAGGTACATCCGAGCTGAGCACGTGCTGCGGGCCAGCACCCTGAGCAGCGCCTGCGCCGAGCAGCGGGACCAGCACGTGCTGTACCTGGAGCACGTCGTGGTGCGGCTCAGCATCGCCCACCCGCGCCGGGGGGACCTCCAGATCAGCCTCATCTCCCCAGCCGGGACACGGTCACAGCTCCTCGCCAGGAGGTGAGAGCAGCCGGAGCCACGGCGTGTCTGGGCTGGGCAGCATCCTCCTTTAGGGGGTTGCTGTAAGTTTTCTTGGGTTTTGGGGGGAAGGTGGGAAGCATGCGCAGGTTTTAGCTGCAGGAGAGCTTTGTGCAAGGGTGTGTGCGTGCAGGGATCCCTAAAATCCTCAATGTAGGATTTTAACCCATCTATCTTTTCTGATAAAATACGACATCCAAAGTCACATCTCTTGGTGTGTGGCATTACCGTTGCAGGGTGTTTGACCACTCCAATGAAGGCTTCAAGGGCTGGGAGTTCATGACTGTCCACTGCTGGGGGGAGCGGGCGGCGGGGGAGTGGACCCTGGAGATCCATGACACGCCGTCCCAAGTGCGCAACCCCGCCGTGCAAGGTGAGGATCCCCCCGTGCCCACCAGGCCCTCCTGCTCCCAAATCCCTTTCTAGGCTGCTTTGCTTGGCTTTAAATTTTGCCGTGAGTTTTATGGTCTTCAGCAAAAATGTATTGCCCAGATTTTCAAAAATGGGAATGAGATGTTAGCTCTGAATGCAGGAGGCTGCTGGTCTGGCTGAGCTGGTGGCTGGTGTTCTCACAGCAACGGCAGCAGTAGCAGTAAACCGGCTGCACCCGAGAGCCGGGTTTCCAAAATTAAACTGTAATGAGTCAAAACGAGGAAACCCAAGAGCTGTAATTGTTGTTTGTTTGTTTTGCTTCGCTGCTGGGACATCTGGCATGTGGGTTGGTTGTGCAACGGCGCAAGGGGACCATGCCCCTCGGGCTGCAGACGGATGGACATCCTCCCTGGACTGCCACCATGCTGGTGGGGGGTGGCTGGGCTCAGCCTGGCCCCCTGCATGTCCCCAGCCCTGCTGTGTCCCCCCTCCCCAGCTTGGCCGCCTGCTCCCTGACCCCTTCCCAGCACAGGAGCCGTGTGGGCAGGATCCGGCCCCGCCTCGCTGGCTGGGGGCAGCGGGACATGAAGCATCCTGCCTGGGGCTGGCGTGTGTTGTGGGGGTGTTAAATCCACACAATCATTGATAGGAAGCCAGAAGTATATTAAAAATTTCTCCCACGCTACTTTCTGGCGGGAGGTGCACGTGGAGGTGCATTGCACAGAAAGTGTTTCTGTTTGCTGCCCTCGCCCCAAATCTTTTGAACTCTGAAAGCAGCAGCAAAGCGCCCACAGAGCTGCTTTTGCCCCGGTATCTACAGTTTGTAGAGGGTGTTTCTGAGCCCCTCACGGGCATCAGGGTTTGGCAAAACAAAATGAAAACGAGTGCATTAAGTCATCCCCTCAAAAAGTCTGAACAGGGTTTGAAGCAGAGAGGGCACAGCAGGAGGAAAAAGAGGAAAGAGGCTCCCAGCTCGTAGCAGAAATGAGTATTAAATGTTAATTTAATACCACTGAATTGGTTAATTTAATATAAATTAAATACTATGAGTGTCATGTCGCTGGTACTGCTGCACCCCCACATCAGCCCCGTGCAGCCTGGGCTTTCCTCATGCAGGATATTTTAGATTTAAAGCAAATTCAATTCTTTTGGCAAAGGCACTTCCCCAGCTGATGCTGCCGGAGCTCGGCCCTTTGCAGGCTCCAGACCAGCACTGCTCAGTGCAGCAGGTGTGTCCTCTCATGCCTTTGGGAGAGCCAAGGGATTTGGGTATTGCAAATTTTAAGCCCTTCCTGGTAACACAGGGATTAGGAGTTAAAGCCAAGCACGCTGCGGGCATGAAGTGACTCGCATTGATGGGGAATTGGAATAAAAGCAGCACTGGAAAGAAGCAGCAGCATTTTTGGACTCTCTCCCCAAAAATGTGGGGAGAGAGTGGCTTTGGAGGGTCTTGGTGTGGTGTAAGGCCTTGGGGAGGGTCTCACCAGATGCACTACAGTGTTTTGGGGGATGCCAAGCTCAGACTTCTGTTGTGTCAGAAAAAGAGAGGGCTGAAGCAACAGCAGCAAGAAATAATCCAGTGTGTGCCGGGTGGCTTTTGTCAGACAGAAATAATCCTCTATTGTGGAGTTTTTAAAATTACTGGTTCTCTCCAGTGTTGGACTCAGAGACTGTGGTGATGCTGCAGTTCTTCAGATGAGTTATGGAATTAAAAATCCCTTGTAAGTGGCTTAAACAGCTGCATTTGTGTGGGCTGGAAGCTCAGGGGCTCATGAACATTTCTGGCTATTCACTGTTTCCTTCGGCATTGCTGTGCCAGCAGTGACACCCTGATGGTCCAGTCCACCCTCCTGCTTCCCCCAACACCAGGTCCCCCGGAGATGGGGGAGACAGGGAGCGGGATGGGTGACGTTGTGTCTGCCCCACAGGGAAGCTGAAGGAGTGGAGCCTCATCTTCTACGGGACAGGCGAGCACCCCTACACTGCCCTGAGTGGGCCCCAGTCCCGGGGCAGGTCACTGGAGGTGCCAACGTCGGAGATGGAGCCGTCGAGAGCCGCCTTCCTGCAGAGCCAGGTGGAGGTGGCGGAGGAGGAGGAGGAGTACGCGGGTAAGGACTGCCTGTGCTGCCACATTGTTCCCCCCAGAGTACCCAGGAAAATGAAAACCTTGATAAAAACTGGGGGAGCCACGAGGCCTCATCCTGCCTGGGGCTGAGGCGGGCTGGGAGGAGCAGGGCCTGTGGCCAGCACGGGGCAGCAGGATGGTGAAATTAGAAGGTAGGAAAATGCCCCGTCCCAGCCACAAATTGGTGGTGCAGCTGTCTGAGGGGTAAAAAAAGCTCCTCTGCCCACCTTCCCTCCTCCAGCACAGGCAGGGGCGGGTGTCTCTGCTGCTCCCTGAGGAGCAGGTCCCTCTTTCAAAGCTGCTTTTGCACCAGTGTTCATCCAGAGGATGGGATTCATTCTGGGAAGGATGAGCTGCAGGAAAGACAAGAACCCAAAGCCATGCAGCTCCACAGAATAGATAGGATAAAATTTAAAATATAATAGATATAGGATAGAGAATAAGATGGGGGAAGGGTCCAGGTGTCCATTGGTCCAGGGAGAGTATGCTGTGCTCAGGGCATCCTGGCAGTCTGGAGGGTGCTCAGCTTCTCCCACACTGAGCTGGTCTCTCCCTCCTCAGGTCCATGCCACCCTGAGTGTGGTGACCAGGGCTGTGATGGCCCCAACGCTGACCAGTGCTTGAACTGCATCCACTACAGCCTGGGCAGCATGAAAACTGGCAGGTGAGTGGTGGGGGAGTGTCCCCATGGGGTCTCCAGGTGACAGCAGCACCTTTCCTCACAGCATAGTGTGGGTGATAGATGTTTGCATAGTAAAAGAAGTGTATGAGAAATTAAATGGGTGGAGGAGGAGGTGTGAGGATCCCTGTCCTGAATTAGGGTGCGGTGGGGTAGAGGACATGGAGCTGGAGAGTCCTGGAGGATCTTGACCACATAATCATGTTGGGGAAGAATCTTTGGCTTCACTGGCTGAGGTCAACCACACCCAAGGGACAGCCAGCTGAACTGTCAGGAACTGGGGTTTCCACTCCTCAGGGATGGCACAGGGAAACTCTCTTGCTGGGACAAGAGATTCCCGTCTCCGTATTAAAGCTGTGACTTCCAAGACACTGTAAATCAAAGAATAAGAAGCAGATGAGCTCCAACTGCTGCCAGGGCTGGGGGACACCCCAAACACTGCGGGCGAGGGGACAGGGGTGGGTGCCTGAGCGGGAGGTGACCGCTGCTGGCTCCAAAGCCCAGTGCCTCTGGTTCCCTCCCCAGGATGTGCGTGAGCTCGTGCCCCGCGGGGTTTTTCGGTGACAACGGCGCCCGGAGGTGCCGGCGGTGCCACAAGGGCTGCGAGCGCTGCGTCGGGAGGGGAGCCAGCCAGTGCACGGCCTGCAAGAGGAACCTCTACCACCACCCCGAGATGGGCACCTGCCTGCTGCTCTGTCCTCCTGGGTTCTACGCTGAGGAACGTAAGGATGTTTATCACTTGCAAGTTGCAGCATGAGGACGTGCAGGGGTTGCTTCTATTTTAAGTGCTCTGGGTGGAGAACACACCTTGATTCTTGGGTATTGGCTTTGAATTTCCCTCTTGACACACTTTGCACGGTGAAGGGAGGAGGGAAACCTCTGGGTGTTCAGAGGGTGGTGCAAAGCAGAGGTGCTCAAGTTAATTAGAAGACTGTAATTAATGATCCTGGCTGCTTGCAAAGCATATTTCTTTTAGCAAGTGGTGACAGATAAGGTCACCTGCAATAGCAGGGGTCTGTTGGGGAGGGATGTGCCTTTCCACCCTGGGGAGCTGGTACTGGGGTGCAGCGGGGCTTTGCAGCTCCGACTGCTGCTTGCAAATCACTGTCCTGATTTTATTCTCCCTGCTTTGCTTTGTTTTTTGAAAGGTCAGAAACGCTGTCTGAAATGTCATCAAAGCTGTAAAAAATGTGTCGGCGAAGCAGACAAATGTACTGCATGCAAAGAGGGATTCAGGTAAAACACCAGCACGGGAGGAGTTCATACCTGCAGCACTCATACCTGTGGTTTAAATTTGGGAAAACCGATGGGAAATTAGAGAGTGAATTAAGTTCAAGACCAGAGATCCTGCTTCCATGGTGCTGCAGCTGTGGTGCACTGTGCTGGAGGTCTGGGAATTTAAAGGTGGTGATTAGCGTCTCTTTCTTGGCTGAAAACCGTGATTTAAATTTAATTTAATTTTCCCCAGCTCTTTCCAGGGTGGTGGGTAAGTGCTGTATAGAGCTGGTACCGGCCTGAGCTGCTTCAGGCAGGCTGAGAATGCTCCCTGCAAATGCAGAAACCCTTCCCTCAGATTCATCCATGCTGAAGATTTCATTTGATGTACCTGTTGAGTGGGGCTAGTACAGGACAGTGATTTTTCAGCACTGCAGGGGCAGACAGGGCAGCCCTGGCCCTGTGAGGGCCACTGGGTGCCACTGCTGCTGGTCCCATGGCATCTGTGGGACACAGAACCCAATGTCAGCACTAGGGAAAAGCTGTTTTCCATCCTCAATTGCTCATGGAAGTACAATCCCATAGCTTTCTGCAGTGTTCAGGCACTGTAAGTGAGCCAGAGCCATGGTGTAGCAGTGGGGCTCGCTCAGACAAAGAAATTCCCGCTGCCAAAAGATTATCTACTCCCTCAGAAAAGCACAAGTGGAGGCACTTGTCAGACATAATCCACACGGTGCTTGTTTTTTATTGTCCAATATCCTTTTAAGCCAGGACTTCAAATCATCCCTGCCACGAAGCAGCACCGGCCCAGCCACGGCGCTGAACCAATTTCCTTGTATTCCGGGGAGCCTCACTGGTGCAAAAGGTCTTCAGGAGAGCCTGGCTGGCTGCCCATGGGAGAAAAATAATTTTATTTCCTCCTGGATACTTAATTAAGGAACCGGCAGCTGTCCCTTTGGTCCAGGCAGGATTTTAATTTCTCCTAAAATGCTGGCTGGCTTTCCAACACCTCCTGCGCTGCAGGCTGAGGATGCTGTAGCACACTGGGGGATGAGGAGATTGGAATGGGCTCTGTTGAGTCCCCATATCCTGTAGCTTTGGGTGCAAACGTTCTCTGCTTTCCTGGCAGCCTGGCAGGGGAGAGCTGTGTGCCAGAGTGCCAGCCTGCCATGTACCTCAGCCGGGAGCCCCGGCGGTGCGAGACCTGCCCCGCCAGCACAGGTATGTCCTTGGCCCCACGCATCCCATGCAAAACCCCAAACCCCTCTGCATCAGATGCCAATCCCCACTGTACCCACCCTGAGCCGAGGCAGAGCGTGCTGGAGGGAAAGCAGTCCCAAGTCTCCAGCACGTCCCGTGAGGTATATGTTCATGCTGGAAAGGTTTTTAGGGGAGTTTTTACATTTTTATTAGAGCCATTTTTTATTTCTCGATCTCCCCGAAGCCAGGTGCTTCAGTTTAATAAGGTTGCGGGGGAGGCTGTAAAACCCTCTCGGAGTGATGGAAGGTGGCTTTGCAGCGGATAAAAATGTCAGGCAGCTGAGGTGTGTTATCCTGTGTTATCCCATGTTATCCCAGCCGCCCCACGGTGCCGGGCTGGCCGCTCCTGGCTTCCCCCAGCTGCCTCAAATTGCTCAGCATTCCCTTTAAATCCTGCCTTTCTTGCTTCCTGCAAGTCCAATTATTTTCCATTGTTAATGTTTGCGTCTGCCCTCAAAATCATCATAGATCTGATGATAATATGATCTCTAGACAATCCATGTTCAGTGGCATGAACCTTTTCTATCATACATGGGCAATTGCCTTCGTCTAAATCCAAAATATTTATTGATCTTGTTGGCAAGGCTAGAAGGGAATGGGCTCTTAATCCCTGAAGAAAATTATTTCCCTTCTAATTCTTATTCCAGTCAGTGTGAAGGTACTCCACCACAATTATTTTTCCAGCCTTTTCTTTCCTCCTTTTCCTGCATAACCATTTCTCAAGCCTGGTGCATGGAAGCCCTTTAATGATACCACTTCCATCACTGAGCTTTGCTGTCCAGCCACAGCACACAGGCATCAGAGTGGGGCCCTCTGCTTTCCCAGCTCCTCTCTGGAGCACTTTCCCCCTCCAGCTCCTCCTTGGCCCAGTTCAGCATCTTCTTTTCCACCCTGGGGAAATCCAAACCGGTGCATGCTTGGGAGTGGCAGCTGATGGTCCAGAGGGGATTTTGATGTGTTTTTCCTCACTGAGTCCCGGTAGGCAGCTCTTGGCTCTGCAGAGGGACAGACACTGGGTCCCAGCTGGGTTTTTGGGGATGGAAGCTGAGTTGTTTGGGATGGGAACCAAGCACATGCACAGGACCCCGTGGCACAACAAGCATCTTGTGCATGAGCAAGACAAAGCCAAGCTGGTGCCCCCATCACATGTGGGGCTGTGGCCATGCTTGCACCGTCTCCAAAACCACCCAGGTGCCATTTTTCCCTTTTCCCTGTCCCCACAGGGCCAGGCGAGGAGGACTGCACCCCCTGCACCCCCGAGGCCCCTGCACCCCACTGGCGATGTGTTCCCACCTGCCGTGAGGGTTTCTACCCCGCCGACAGCCTCGGGCTGCCCAACAAAGTCTGCAAGAGGTACAGAACCACCAGAGCAAAGCCAGGGCTGATGGGGAGCACTGCCAGCCACGACAGGATCACGCTGGAAACAGCTCACAGCTTGATGGAAATTAAAACAGGGCTGAGGGAGCCAGGGCAGCTGTGGGGCTGGACCCCACACGCCCCTGCCCTGTGGATTTCAGAGCAGGGGAGCCGCACGCTCCCCCACCAGAGCCAGCCAAGGTGGCTTAGGGCTACGGTGGAAGGGGCTCAGCCTCAGCCCCGGGCTCTCTGGAGTAGGTGTGGGAGGAACAGCAATGTTTAGATAAATATTTCAGCTTTCAATTAAACCTGTTCTGTTCGCCCCGTGGCCAGGTTGGAGGAGTGTTCCCCACTCCTTGGCCCAGCACAGGGCTGTGTGCGGAGACAGGGAGATGCCGCGAGGCAACAATTTGCTCCCACTCTCTCCGGAGCTCTGCGCTTTAAGTGGGGAGTGGGAGTGGATTCAGCCTCATGAAAGCAAACATGAAAGGCAAGGATTAAAGTTGACTTGGGAACACACAATGCCTGCTGGGGTTTCACTCACCTGCACTGTTTCTTCAGCAGGGAGGAACAAGGGACCAGCATCCCTTCCCAGAGATTTCAGGCACAGTCTCCACAAGCCACTGTCCCCGAGCAGGAAGCACAGTGCTGAGCTCTTTACTCTGAGCAAATGGATGGGAGCAGCACAGGTTCCCTTTGCAGCTCTTTTTCTAGCTGGGATGGCTGGGAGGTGAGGTGCATGTCGCACTGAATCTTCCCAGAAGGCAAGAGCTTTTGGGATGTCACTAGCTGTCACTGGGCATTGAGCTGACTTCACCAAACCCAAGGCTTTAATAACATTTCAAGCTTCAAATTTGCCATTTCCCACATCCTCTGGTTTGGTCTGGCTGTCACAGTGCCAGCAGATGTCTTTTGGCTGACAGCCCACTTAGGGTGGCCTGACCAGGGTGTTGGTGCTGGCTCAGGCCACAGCAAGGTCTCTGTCCCCAGGTGTGATGACCACTGCTCAGCCTGCGAGGGCTCCAGTGGAAACTGCCTCAGGTGTAAGGAAGGTTACAGCCTCCTCGGTGGCTCCTGTGTGACAAATGAAACCTGTACCAATGGTAAGTGGCAGCGCTGCTGGCACAGTAGTGCTCTCATGGTAGCAAAAATGAGAGGTTTGGGGGATTCCCTTCACCATTTAAAGCTAAAAGTGGAGCTCCTGGGCTTGCTGGGGCGTGGCTACAACGGGCTGGGCTCCGGCTGTGGGGTGCAGGTGGCTCACCTGGCATTGCTTCTGGATATCTGCCTTTTGCTCAAACACATCCAAACACTTGTATTTTGTTATAGTTTAGTCTTGGGGCTAATTCTCCCACTCACTGAAAGCTCCTTTATTCCTTCATTAAAACCATGTGAAAGATGCCCTTAAAAAGCTACTCCTTTTCAATTCTGTCTCCCCCAACACTGGCACAGTTGCTGTGCCTGTTACGTGCAATGTTTGTTTATTTAAAATGTTAATCTGCTCTCATTTTCTCTTGTTCCTCACCCCGGCCTCCCAGCTGACAAGACTTTCTGTGAGATGGTGAAATCAAACAAGCTCTGTGAAAAGAAGCTGTTTGTGCAGTTCTGCTGTCAGACGTGTCTTATGGCCGGGTAAAGTTCAGCGGCTGCATCCATCCAGGACTTCCACTGACTGCCAGCCCAGTTTTGCCAAATGTTTAGGACAAAAGTTTATTTTTTCAGCTTTGGGAGAGTTTACATGGTGCTGTCAAGCATTCGCTCGTAAGTTTGATAGCTTTAATATCACTGTCGGCGCGTTTCTATAGCAATATGTTAAGCAGAGATTGGAGCGTACCCTGAGTGATCAAGGCCTGGAAGCAGCAGACAAGTGGTGATATTAACACTCTCAAACACTCCTGGTGAGCAGGGACCAATGCATGATCCACGTACACACACTTGGTTCTTCGCAGAAATCCCACTGATCCGCCCGCTCCGAGCGGCCGGCGGGAGCCCTCGCCACGAGGGAGGCAGAACTTCACACACCTGCGAGGAAAGAGCCGATTCTGGCTCATTTTTGGTACCCTTTTGTGCCAGGTGCCAGCTGATCTAGCCCTGCACTGCCAGCGCCGTGCTCTGTACATAGGTAAAACGATGAACCAGGCGGCTCCGGAGCGGGGCCCGCAGCCCACTCCGGCTCTCCTGTTCGGATTCCGTCGGTCACCGCTTCCCTCTGGCCGTGGCAATAACTGGAGGTTTGAGGACCAAAGCCAGAGCTGCCCCACGTGGCTCTGCAGGTGTGTCAGCCCAGCAGGGCTTTGCCCTGCAGGTAACTGCAGCCAGGCAAAACCCGTGTGCGTGCCTACAAGGAGTCGCAGGGTTTTGGGGGGGGTGTTGTCCACACAGACCAGCCTTACCACGAAATGTATTTCCCTTATTTCCCTCCTGGAACTGCTTGTACATTGCTGATCAAGTCAGTTCTGGAACAAGCTAAATTCTTCCTCTAAACGAGATGTTGCCCCAATTAATCTTTCTTGGCATTTTGCGTTACGATCCTCCCCCTGTTTTGCTGGGTACACCCCTCTCTCTCTCTCACAAAATCCTCCTGTTCATGGCAGTGATTTTTCTTGGGCATCTATTTCCCAAATGAGACATTCCAAGGATCCAGCCAGGAAACTTAATTCTACAAAACCCTTCCCCGAAACAAACCTTTTCATGCTCTCTCTTAATAGTAAGTCACGTGGTGTTTATATAATTGTGTTTAAAATATCCTTGGCTATGTTGTTTTACAGATTTTTAAAAAATAACTTATACAATCCTTGTTTTTTTTTCTCTGTGGACTATTTTTTATATGGGAGTGGGGTATCTTTTTGTGTCTTATTCCTTCTCCTTTTTTTCTCTCTGACCCTGCAAAGCCACTCTTTGCACCAGACATATGTAAACACTCTTTCCTATGCTGCATGTTCTGATTTTCATTGTTAATAGTTTTAATGAGTTAAACCTTTCTCCAGTGAAATTCCCAGTATGAATTGTCACCAGTTCCACACAGAGCTGGGATAATCCCTGCTTGGTTTCAGCTGCAACGACACCTGCCCTGCCTGGGCTTGCCCACGAGAGCTCACCTCAGCCAGGTGAGGAGGGGAAAGCCACACTGTCTCCAGCCCTCACCTGCCTGGACCAAATCCAAGGAAAGATGGAGCTTTGGTGAACTGATCTTTAAGTTAATAAACTATTGATCTCCCCTGACACACGAATCTGTGCTTTTTCCAAATTCATGCAGCCCTGACTGGAGGAACTGCACGTCCTCACTTTGCTGGACAGATCAGCTCCCCTGGCTGGAGCTCCTGCTCAGCTCAGAGCACCTGTGGGAGAAATGCTCAGGAACAGATGAGCTGCATCTGCAAAAACCTCACTGTTGTTGTTGTAAAGGTCTTTTACCTCCACAAGGAACTCAAATCCCGAGTACTTGCCCTGTGCCAGGCTGGGCTGGTGCACCAGGGCCCTCTTACTGGGGTTTGGGGCTGTGCTGGGGCACGGGTGGGTGAATTCTCCAGTGTGGGGGATCCTGGGTGAGCTGGCAGAAGGGCTTGCTCCCCTCATACACTCATACAAGGAGCATCCTGAGCACCCCAGTTTCCAGCACGGGGCCACTGCTCCCTGTTGGCTGTCTGGGAGGGAGAGGAGCTGCTGGTGTGGCTGGGCATGGAGGGAGCTGTGGAATCCTTTGTTTGTTGTGTTGGTTTTGCAACAACCATGGGCCAAGTGCCCATATCTGGAACTGAGCTTTTCAAGTGGGGGAAAAAAGAGATGATTTCTCAGAGATATGCAGCTGTGGGCTCCTGCATTTTGTTGGTCTTCACATTCATCAGATGATAAATGTGAATTAATCACATACAACAATTCCTTTTGCTGCAGGATTTCCCTTTCACTCTCAGGCCAAACCAGAGGTCAGAACGGGAGTGACACACTCCTGGCTTCTGCCCCTTTGGAAAATACTTTTGTGGAAAATACCAAACTTCATTTCTCCTGCTGTGTTAGTGAGAAAACAGGAGCTGTGGATCAGGAGAACTGTGCCAGCCTTCCAGTTCTCTGGCTCACAGCAGCCTGCCTCTAAATACTGCTCCCTGGTATATTTAGATGTACTGAAATGCTACAAAGAAAGCAAAATGCTTACTCTTACATCTTGACACCACTTAAAATACACACTGGGGAAGGCAATGCAATTTAAGATGACCAGTCCCCAGCAGTCCCAGCTCTATCCTGCTTTCTGCTGCCTTCCAGCCTGCCAGGGAAAGAAAAACAAATTCTGCACATTGAGTTCATGCAACAACATCAGCTTCCAGCGTTTCCCTCAGAAATCATTCTTGTAAAGTAATAAAATTCAGATTATTTCTCCAAACTGTTGCAATACTTGCTTGGAGCTATTAAAGTCTGACTGGTATGCTCAGAGGATCAAAGTGGCTGTGTCTTCCAGATAAATGCATATTTAGGCAATTTATTAAAGCTCATTTCTCTGTTGTCTCTTGGCACCAAAGCCAAATCTATAATAGCTGTTTTCTGGAAAATCTTAGCACAGCCTGAGTCCTCGTTTGCAGTTTGGCCGTGGGGCTGCAGCCACGGCCATCTGCCATTGTGCAGTTGGCAGGTGGGGAGCACAGATCTTAAAAATCATTGCTTTGAGTTTCCACTGCAAAGAAAGGACTGTGGAGAGCTTGTGTGCAGTGCCTGAGACCCAGAATCCATCTGCTCGCAATTACAATTCTATTGTGGATGCAGAGCTGAGGCAAACATGTATTGTGCTAAGGGAGACAGGTCCATGCTTTATTTGGCCTTGTCAGAGGCAGGACCTGCTTTCCAGGAGGCTGGAAAGAGTCTCCTTGCAAGAACTGCCTGAAATGACTAAAGTCTCTGTTGTCTTTAACGCTGCATGATGCCTGAGTCACGTACAGCTAATTCTCGGGTTTTTCCTTGTGACAGCTCCCTCTTGTTCCTGCTCCCTCCTATGTTATAAAACAAATGCAGCTGTTATAAAAACCTGACTCTGTGCTTTCCCATACGGCTTTGGTGAGGGAGTTTTCCCAGCAGGGAGCACAGGAGCTGCCTGAGCCCAGCTGATCCCTGGCAGGGCCAGCTCTGACGCTGGGGACAGGCAGGCGTCGTGCCCGGGGTGATGCCCTGAGAAGCTCCCAAAAGAAAAGCACGAGCCATCCCTGAGCAGCGCCAAGCGTGGCAGCACTGTTTAGCCTGTTATCACATCCTCTGGGTTCACAGAAATGTCATGGCTCACAAAAAATATCCTTCCCTCGATAGCAGCGCAGACAGAAATCACCCTTCCTCATCCTGCTTCATGGCATTGAAGGCCTGGGAAGGATTTCCCCAGAAGCAATGGTGACATTCAGCAGATTTTGGGGGTCTGGGGGTGTCCCTTGATGTGCCACTTTCAGTCCAGCCACCTGCAGTGTGGCTCACCCCCCAGCTGAGCCCTTCCCTGTGGTGCCAGGCAGTGCCCCAGCCTCAGACCAGGATCTGGGGGAGCTCCTGGCCAGCCACAGCAGCCAGAGCCACCTCAGCTCCACTCCCAGCCCTTCCTTGCTGTTCCCCAAATTCCCAAAGCCGGTTAGGGGGATGCAGTGACATTTGCAAGCACGTTTTGTCTCACAGATAAAGGGCGTGCGTGGTGCTGCAGCCCGTGGGGCGTTCCCAGCACCTCAGACCAGGAATGCACATGGAAGTGGCAGAGAAACTGCCCCAAAAGCTGCAGGGGGAAGGTGCTTGTGGGCAGCACAATGTCCAGGAGCAAAGGCTGAGCTGCTGCTGGGGGGGACGGAAAGCGCCGAGAGCTGAAGGTGCCCTGGGGAGCAGCAAGTGCTTGAGCACGGCTCTGCCTGAAGGGAAGCACCAGCCATGGCATGGAGCGTGATTCTGCTCTGCCTGGATTCCTGCAGAGAAATCTGTGCCTGAAGGACCAGAAGGCAAGGAGGGAACCTCTGGGGGCACCTGTGCTGACAGCGAAGCCAAAAGCTCCCTGCTGGGTTTGGGAGCCATGGCTCAGGCGTGGGGCTGGGAGCTGGCCCTGAGGGGGGAGCACAGGGATGGGGTGCTGGGGCTGTATCGGTCCCTCAGGAGAAGGGGAGCACAAGGATGGGGTGCTGGGGCGGTATTGGCACTGAGGAGAAGGGGAGCACAGGGATGGGATGTTGGGGCTCTATCGGTCCCTCAGGAGAAGGGGAGCACAGGGATGGGGTGCTGAGGCTGTATTGGTCCCTGAGGAGAAGGGGAGCACAGGGATGGGGTGCTGAGGCTGTATTGGCACTGAGAAGAGGAGCACAGGGATGGGGCGCTGGGGCTGTATTGGCACTGAGGAGAAGGGCAATGCAGGGATGGGGTGCTGGGGCTGTATTGGCACTGAGGAGAAGAGGAGCACAAGGATGGGGCGCTGGGGCTGTACCGGTCCCTGAGGGAGGGGACGCAGGGATGGCGCGGAGGGGGGCGGTCTCTGCCGTTCGCTGTCTCGGCGCTCGGCTGCCCGGCCTGTGCGTGCTCGGCGCTCGGCGCGGTGTCCTGCGGCGGCGCGGCCTGTGGCGGAGTGTGGCCGTGTGTCCCGGTGTGTCCCGGTGTATCCCGGTGTATCCCGGTGTATCCCGTTGTATCGCCGTGTGTCGCGATGGTGAAGCTCACGGCGGAGCTGATCGAGCAGGCGGCACAGTACACCAACGCCGTCCGCGACCGGGAGCTCGACCTGCGCGGTGCGCGGGCCCCGCGGGGCGGGAGGGGCTGTGCTGGGAAGGGAGGGCCGAGGGCCCAGGGCTGAGGGCTGGGGGTGTGGGGGGTGTGTGGTGGGGCCTGGCGGTGGGGCCTGGCGCCTTCCGCGGCCGGAGGTGCCGAGGCAGCACAGGGAGGGTGTTGGAGGAGCTGCGGTGGCCGGGGGCTGGGGATGAGGAGCGCTTAAAGAGGCTCCCCTGGCTTTGTAACCTGCGGGGCACGTGAGGGGCTGAATCACAGAGTGGTAGAACGGTTTAGGATGCAAGGAACCTAAAATCATCTCGTCCCGAGCACCAAGAAGGGGAAACTGCGGGAAATGTGGGAGGAACGTGCTGCGGTGGTGGGGTGGGATGTGCCCCTGCACGAGGGATGTGCCAGAAAGGTGCGTTTGGCTCGGAGGACACCTCCAGGGACCTGGGGTTTTGCTGAGGGGGAGGGAGGAGGATTCCAAAAGCCACGAGGGCTGTTGGGTTTGAGGGGCAGGGTTTGGTCTGGGAGCTGTGTGGGGCAGAGTCGGTCCCGAGGTGTTTTGTCTGAGCCTTATCAGCATCCCCAGTCCATCCCGATTTGCCCCCACACACTCTCTGCTCTGCTCTGCTCGGGCACCATCCAACCCCTGCCCTCTCTCTCTCTCTCTCCAGGCTATAAAATCCCTGTCATTGAGAACTTGGGGGCCACTCTGGACCAGTTTGATGCCATCGATTTCTCTGACAACGAGATCCGCAAGCTGGACGGGTTCCCCCTGCTGCGGAGGCTGAAAACGCTCCTCATGAACAACAACAGGATTTGGTGAGGGGCTCTGCTTCGGCCTGGTGGGACCCTGGGCGGAGGAAAATGCTCTAGGGAGAGAGGTGTGGGTGCCTTTCAGTGCTGGCAGGGGCAGGAGTGTTTGTTTCAGGCAGTAGAATCAGCACTGTGGGCTCTCTTTCAGTGTCCTCCCTCATTCAGTGCAAAAGTCAGTGTTTGCTTCTCAGCCAGGACAGGGAGATGCAGAGTTTGGGATCTGGTCATGTCTTTGGATTTCAGTAATCATCTCCATAAAGACACAAAAAAAAGGGATTCCTGTAAGGGGATGGATCTGAATCTCATATTGCACCGAGTATTTGCAGTGATTTATTGCCAGCTTTGTTTGAAAAGTGTTTTGGATGCTCACCCAAACTTCTGCCAGTGCCAGACTGGGTTGTTCACAGGGGGATCCTCTGTGTTGCTGTTTCTCTGTGTATTTCCACCGTTGCTAATTCCTGCCCTAAATGAAACCTTTGTTTTCTGCTGTTCTTCAGTCGCATTGGTGAGAACCTGGAGCAGGCTCTGCCCAGCCTCACAGAGCTCATCCTCACCAACAACAACATTGCTGAGCTGGTAAGCTGTCGTGCAGGATAAAGCTAAACAAGCTTAAAATTTGTGGCTTTCATCCCTCTAATTAACCATTTCCCTGAGAGTAGTGCCATATCCTTTTGGCAATAGTTGGTTCTTTCTCTTTAGAGTAATATCCTACAGTTTTGGCTTGTGGTGTGCATCCTTTAATGAACATGACTGGCATCATGCAGTGGAACAGCAGTCACAAAGTTTAGTGGTTTTCCTATTAAAATAATTGTAATTGAATTAATCTCTAAAATAGTTACGAGTTCAGGAGCTTTGTTTTCAAATATTTGATTTTTTTGCTAAAGGGGCTTAAAATTTCTTGCTGTGCTCCCTTTACCCAGGGTGAACTGGATCCATTATCAACAATTAAATCATTGACTTACCTGAGGTATGTAACCCCACAAAGAAAAGCTGCTCTTTCTCTGGTGTTTGAACTCTGCTGCTGGCCTGGCCCTTTGCTTTGGTCTGGGATGCTGCTTTTTGTGAGCTGTGACAGATCCTTTATGTCTAAAAATTGAATTGATAAGCAGTGTTTGCTCTACTCTTAACGAGCATCTGGTAATTAATGTCTGAGGTTTTATATCACTGACAGGCTGTTGGGATAATGAGATCTAACATCTCCAGAAACCAATACACAAGTGCTGAAGGGAACTTAACCTTCAAAAACCTAAAACCAAAAGGTTTAATCTGTTGATAAAAAATAGTTTAAAATACATGTAAACAAGGACTTTTCAGTAGTATTACATTTGGTGTGAGGGACACAAAGAAACACACTTTGTCCTGTGATTTTTCAGTTGATCAGTGTCCAGATAGGAAAAGTGATGTTGCAGTTATTTTGGGGAAGTATTATGATTATTTTGAGGTTGTTCTTTATGTCATCCTTCAGTTAAATCTACTGAATTGCTGAAGTGCAAGTTTTTATTACAGTGTCCATTATATCAAAGCACTGTCACTAAGCTTATTTCATGGTGTTATTTGTTACCTGTTACAGCAGGAAGTACATGAATGCATTTCAAATATATTAATATATTTCAATACAAACGTGTTTTAAAATATTTTGTAACCTTTATTTACTTCACAGCGTTCTGAGGAATCCTGTAACAAATAAGAAACATTACAGATTATATCTAATTCATAAAGTTCCCCAGGTCAGAGTGCTGGATTTTCAAAAAGTGAAGCTCAAAGTAAGTCTGCTTGCTTTTGATTTAGGTGGTTGGGTTTTTTTTTTTATTGGGCTTTTTTGTGGGGGGATTTATGTTGTGCTTTTTTTTTTGTTTTGGGTTTTTGGTTGGTTGGTTTTGGGTGGGTGGGATTTTTTTTTTGTTTTTGTTTTGTTTTTGGTGTTTGTGGGTTTGGTTTTTTTGGGATTTTTTTGCATTCTTGAAAATTCACCACTAACAGCGACCTTGTTGTCATAGCTGTCAATTTTACTGAAACTCTGTACGTGGCTCTACAACGCTCTCATTGTTTTCTTTCATGCTTTCATTCTGTTAAGGAATATAATCTGTTTAATTATGTTTAATTATGTTTCAGTGCCTTTGTTTAGTGTTACTCTTTCCTGTCCCTCTGGTGTTGGGAGGAGACACCTAGAGAAAGAAACGAGCAAACACCACAGCCCTGAGCTCTGGGTGGGGGATGAGTGTGGGAAAGAGCTCTTCATTTTAAGAGCACGAGGTTGATAAATCTCTGAGCATTTGGGCAATGTTTATCTGCTTGTTCTCACATCTGGTCTCCATGTACCAATTTCACTGATGAGGATGAACCAAAGTGTCTTTCTTGGCCGAGACAGAAGCTTTGCAGACTGTGATGTTCTCAAATTAACTTTGTGTGTGTGTGTGGTATCGCTGTAGGATCGACAGGAGGCAGAGAAAATGTTCAAGGGCAAACGGGGTGCACAGCTTGCAAAGGATATTGCCAGGAGAGCAAAAACGTAAGATAAAACAAACAAATTTACACTGGCATCCTCCTTCAGAAACACCACTTGCTTTGTGTGCAGTATCAGGCAGAAAACTGAAATATCAGCTGCTGGCAGGGTGCCTCAAAAGCTTTGGGAGCCACAGGTGCCTTGTCCAAGCACCACGAGTTTTGGATGGTGGTGAATACATCTCAGAAGTATTTCTGAAAGAGCTGGCTTGGTCAAGGTGGATTCACTGAAGTCAACAAGCAGGAAACCTTTATTTTATGTTTGTTATTTAACTGCAGAGAGGTGGTCATTATTTAATTTGTGGTTGGTGGGGTTTTTCTCCTAGATGATTTGTTTTGTTATTTCCCAAAATAAATAATTTTGTATTTATTTTGGGAATAAACTGCACAATCTTCTGTAGGTAGATGAAATACAAATGAAAATCTTTAATTAAGCTATTAAAGTATATATTTATTTTGTTTAATTGTTAAGTGGTACATCACATGTTTTGATCAACCTATTTGATAATAAGAATTCACATCACAGCATTTCCAAATTCATGGTTAAGTAGAAAAATGTCTTGAACTTATTTAGCATTTAAGCCTGTAATAGATGGATTTGAGCTCGAGTTTGTGAGGGGAAAGGGATTCAGGTCAGGTGATCTCCTTAAAGCAGCAGCAGCAGATAACCTTTATCTTTTGACTGTTAAGATGATTCCAGTTTAATGTAGGCTTTACTTTAGGCTGCTGTAATACCACATTTGACACGTGGGAACAGAAACCCCATTTTCAGTTATTCTTTATTTATCCACCCTGCTTTTGTAATGGCAGCAGAGCAGCTGAGTGTTCAGCAACATCCAAATTGAAGAGCTTTTGTCAACTGCCTGATGAATAAAGTTAAGTTCTGCCTCTGAGCAGATGAAAAGGTGGGGGGAATGGGACAGTGAGGACAAGGTGCTGGTGTTTCTGAAGGAGGCAGTTCTTCACTGTATCAGTTTGTTAACAAAGATAAGATACTACACTTGATGGAATGAAATGCTTTCAAACCCAGTTTGGAAACATTTCAAGTTAAGAGAAGCAGCTACTCTTCAAAAAGTGTAACAGGTCTTTTTTTTTTTATTTTTTTCCTTTTGAAGCTTCAATCCAGGGGCTGGTCTGCCAACAGACAAAAAGAAAACTGGGCCCTCTCCAGGGGACGTGGAGGCAATTAAGGTAAACATGTCAGGAGAAAAGCTGTCATGGATCCAAACTGAACAAAAGTTTCCTTTGTGCTTTCCTCAGACAAATAGATCAGGCAGTCCTGGCTCTGGTTTAGCTTCTTTTTCTGTAAGTTTTTCTTCTGACCTGTCTCTATTTTGAAAACTTCAATGAAATGTCAACCTGAGCTTAGAGTCCTTCCAGTGCAGGGCGAGGTAATGATTTGTCATTTGTAGAATTTTCTAGAACCAGAATTTAGCAGAACTTTCCTAGGTGTTCAGTGTCCCTGAGCTGGCAGAAACGCGGGTTGTGTGTTGCTGTGAGGACTGACCGAGCTCTCTGTTTCTCAGGCTGCCATCGCCAACGCCTCGACCCTGGCGGAGGTGGAGCGGCTGAAGGGATTGCTGCAGGCGGGACAGATCCCCGGCAGGGAGCGCAAACCAGGTCACTCTGCCTTTGCTGCTCCCCCTAAACACAGCCCAGCTCTCTCCCTGCTCCCCGCTGCCGTGTGTGGTCTCTGTTTGTCACCTGTGCAGCACATCCCTGGCTCCGTCATGTGCCTGGCCTTGGGTGCAGCTCCGGGCTGTCCCCGGCTCTCCCTGCAGAGCCAGGTGCCAAACGAGGTGCTCCAGAGTTCATCCCAGTTATTTAACAAAATTAGATTAATTACAGTCTCTCTGGCCTCTGCTGAGCAGCAGTGCCTCAGCAATGAGCCTGGCAGCTCAGCAGAGGTGGATCTCAGCTGCAGGCTGGCCATAGCACCAGCTTCCGATTATCCTTTCTGTAGAGTTCTTAAACCTTCCCGTTATTACTCTTCCGGAGAGGGGTGGGAAAAGGAACAGCAACGTCAGCAGCAGCTGCCCTAAAACTCTGACGTGTCCTTTCAGGCCCATCGGAGGACGGCGAAGAAGAAATGGAAGAGGATACAGTGCCAAACGGATCGTAGCCCGGGCCGTGCTCCCCAGGAGCCCTTTGCCGTGCCGTGCCGTGCCGGTGTCCCCGGCAGGGCGCACCGCCCCCGTCCTCGCGCATTTCGCTGTTCAATAAACGAACGGTCCCTTTTTCTCCCGCTGCTGCCGCATCCGCTTCCCGGCCGGGGCGGGGCGGGACGGAAGGCGCTTCGGCGCACCCTGATTGGCTGCCTTGTGCTTGCCCCCTTCTCTCATTGGCCGGCGCAGCCATACGTGACTCCGGGCACTCTGCCAGTGGTGGCGCGGCGCTTCCTGCCGGTGGCGGACGGGGCGGTGATTGGCGGAGAGGGGCGGGCCCGGACGTGAGGCGGCGGCGGACGGGGCGGTGATTGGCGGAGAGGGGCGGGCCCGGACGTGAGGCGGCGGCGGACGGGGCGGTGATTGGCGGAGAGGGGCGGGCCCGGACGTGAGGCGGCGGCGGACGGGGCGGTGATTGGCGGAGCGGGGCGGGCCCGGACGTGAGGCGGCGGCGGACGGGGCGGTGATTGGCGGAGCGGGGCGGGCCGGGCCCGGGCCGGCGCTGGGCCGGGGCGGGCTGGAGGCGCTGCAGCACACGGGTGAGGGGCCGCGGGCCGGGGGCCGGGGGTGAGGGCGGGGCCGAGGCGCGGCGGGGCCGCTCCCCCGCCCGGGTGGGCTCCTCGCCGTGCGGCCCGCGCTCACCCCCGGCCTGTCCCCGTGGCAGTGGGCTCGGTGCTGTCCAGCTACGGCTGGTACGTGCTGCTGGCCGCCGTCGCCGTGTACCTCCTCGTGCAGAAGGTGTCCCGCAGCCTGGCGGCGCGGCCGAGCGGCCGGCCCGGAGCGGCGGAGGCGGCGGAGGGTGAGTACCGGGCGCTGCGGGTCCCCCGGGCTCCTGCCGGGACCCTCGGCCGAGGGGCTCGGGAGGCGCCGAGGGTGGGAGTGGAGAGCCGTGCTCGGGGAACCGTCCAGCCCGCAGATGCCGAGCCTGAGCAGATACCGGGGAAGGCTGGGCCGAGGGAAGCGTTTGTGAGAGGCTCCGAAGGAGAAGCCGTGTCCCGAAGTGACGCGTTTGGGATGGAGGAGCGGTGATGTCCCATCCCCGGGCTGGCTGCTCTCGCTGGGCAGGAGCCGAGGGCACGGGGCCGGCACGCCACCAAATAACTGTTTACCGAACAAGGCCAAAACGCCCGAATCTAAATCCTGGAGAAAATACTTCTGTTAATACTCACTTTCTATGGATATTCATCACCCCTTCCAGCTCCTCTTTCCCAGTTCCTGCTGTGGCAGGGCTGTGTACCTTTGGGGTGTGCCAGTCTGTTATCTTTGGGAGCGTGGCACAGGTTGTAAATCTCACCCAGTCACCATCCTGCTGAAAAGCACAGGCTGTGCTCCTGGACCTGCCAAATCCATCAGTGCTTGGCACTGATCCCTCGGCCCCACAGTCAAATCTTAGTTGTGTGCTCTTATCCTCCTGCTGTTCTTTTGTGATGGTAATTAAATGGCTATTTCATTGCCCAAACTGCCTGCAAAATGAAATTATTGAAAGTAATGACATTTCTTTTTCATATTCATCACTGGTTCATAGCAAAAAATGAGGCAAACAAATGTGGAGATGCTTCAGCTGCTGGAAGAAAACAGAGCAACACTGGGCTTTTTTGGGGGGTATAATTTTCCTTTTGACCTTCACAGGTCAGTCATGAAGAGCAGTGGTGACTCAGTGTGGATTTTCTGAGACCTCCAGGTGTCTCTTGAGATGTGTGTCATGTTTGTAAGCGATTTCTCTGCTGATGGAGGGAGTTACATCCACTGCTGCACTGACACCAGCAGGACCCATTGCCAGAAGGAGTAGGAGTGAATGTGGGCTGGTTGCCTCATCCTTCTGCGTAAAAGAAGTTCTCTGGGTAAAAATGGTCCCTGCGAAGCCTGGGTGATATTTCTGAATTAATTTGTATCTAACAAATCCTTCAGAAATAGAAAGAAGTGTCCTTGAAGTGTGAGGTTTAAATTTTATGGTTAGGTGCACTTGTGTCCTTATTAAAATCCTGTTGAAGTAATTGATTTAAAATAGTAAAGCATGATGTAGTTTAATTCAGCTTTATAAATTACTAGAAAATATTATCTGGAAACTAAACTTAAATTGTGATTTTCTGCAAAACAGCTGCAGGGAGAGAAGTGAGCTTTCTTTATTACAGTTCTTTGAGGAGACCATCTAGGATTATCTTTGAGCAGCTTTTCAAACTCTTCCCTGCTTTCCTAGAGCCTGATGTGGTGGTAAGAAGGCAGGAAGCTTTGGCAGCAGCTCGCCTCAGGATGCAGGAGGAATTGAATGCACAAGCAGAAAAATACAAAGAAAAGCAAAAACAGGTAACCAGAGAGCATTTCTTCCTTTAACTGATACATTTGTCATCAAGACCTTTGCTGCTCTAAAAGACAGCAGCAGATTGTAATTGTGGGCCTGGTGTTCATTTTTTCACAGGCAGATCTGTGCCTGCAGGAGCTTTGCTGTGTGTGCAGGGAATGGCTGGAGGGGTTTTGCTGGCATTTAAATTAACTGTACCATGGAACACGTTTGTTTTCTGCTCTCAAAGGCAAATTTAAGTGTTAGAAATGTTTAAGGGTCTGAATTACAGCTTGAGATCGTGAGGAATAGCAAACTGCTGAATGGGGCAGTGCAGAAAATGGGTGTGATCAGCCCAGTGATAACTCTGATCATTATCCCACCTCTTCTGGTTTTGCTTTTGCAGTCAGACCTCGGTTTGTAGCTGATGCTTCAAGTAATGTTGGCAGTTAAAAACAAAGGAAAAGCTCTTTTTTTTCTTCTGTAGAACCCCATGTTGTGCATTAAATTACTGCAATATTCTTTACTTAGTACTTTTTATAGTACTAAGGGTTTATAGTACTAAGGGTTTATAGTACTTTCAGGGTTTAAACTTGCCACTTAATTCTGTTGTACCTTGAAAATCTTTTAAAGCATCAAGTGGCCAGAAGAAGCTGCAGGCTCAGTCAGTGCATCCTGAGGAGGAGGAGAGATGTGGCTCTATAAAAAGAGTAAATTCTTCCATAACCTCAGAGATGGTGCATCAGATAAATACAGTGTGACAAATCTGTGGTAGCTGTTTCTGGGGATTCTCTTAGCTCTGACATCCTGGTTTTAAGGTTAAAGCTAAGATTACACCTGGATTTGTTCTGTAGCTGGAGGAGGAGCGGCGGAGGCAGAAGATCGCCATGTGGGAGAGCATGCAGGAAGGGAAGAGCTACAAAGGAAACCTCAAACTGAATCAGGTAACAGCCATGTTCATCGGGTCACAGCTGTGCTCCTGTGATTAAGGGAGCTGAAATTCCTGTGGAGTAACTTTTTGCTTTTCTGAACAGCAAGAAGTAGAACCTGGTGCCTCGGCCTCAGCAGTCCCGAAATCGAAACCGAACAAAAAGCCCTTGAGAGGAGGTGGTGAGTATGGAGCCCTTCAGACACTCTGAGCTTGGAACAGGGCATTTATCCAGCTCTGTATGGACTCTGTACACACTTTTTGTCTTTTTCAAGGAGGAAACAAAACGTTCCTTACAAACAAGCTCTTTGTCTCTGCTCAGCTGGTCTGCTCTGTCCTCTGTGCAGAAGCTGGCAGGAAGTTTTGGGAGTGCTTTTCCCTGGGAAAAGAACGTGTCAGGGTTTTTGTAAATATGTTTTGGCATAATTTACTGGGATTTTTGTCACTCAGAATTACAGATTCTTGCAGTAGTTCTGGGATCCTTCCCCCATTATTCTGTAAGTTCAATAATTTAGTGTCTGGTCTCTTGTCTTTAAAGCACCTGTAGTACTGGGTAAATGCAGGAAGAGGGTATTTCCCTTTGTATTATGTAGATTCAGATGATGAAAGAAATTATTATATAAAATGTGACCTCATTTTTCATATACCACAGTGCTGACCTATTGAATAAATGAATCCTGCAGATGTATCAATCTTACCAACTCTCACAAAACACCAGAAGGTCTCACTGTTAAACTCAGTCACTTGCTTGGAGCCATGTGGATGGATGGAGTGCTTTCTGTGGCCTCACATTGCCCATGCCAGGCTCACTGGCCATGCAGGCAGTCTGCTTCCTCTCCTGTCAGCCCAAGAGCCCTTGCCATACCTGCAGGTGCTCATTTTGTGTATTTTAATGGCAATGTTCTGTGGTGGAGTGGATCATCCAGACAGCCTCAATCAGGCTGAAAAGGAGCCCCACTTAGGGTGCAGTGCTTGGTGACTTGATTAAATGTATGAGACTTGTGGATTCTTGATTAAACATACTAAACCTCAGTGACAGTGCAGTGCTGGGATTTCTGCTTTGAGTATTTTCCCTGGCATTTGAGGGAATCAAATAGATTGATTCATCTGAGGTGGTTTAATAGGAGGGTGTGATGTCTGGTGCTGTCAGCTATCTTTGGTATCTCTGTCATGGGATATTTACCTCCCTGGGGATGAGTGAGGAGTGCAGGGGTCAGCTGTGCTGAGGGCCAGGATCAGGGCAGCTGGGTTTGGGCACCTTTCCAGCTGCTACCTGTCCCAGTTTAATCCTCTGCAAAGTCCTTGCTTAAGTAACCCATTACAGCATTAGAGGTCTCAGATCTTCTCCTGAGGTAGATCAGCATGAAGTGAAAGAACCATCTGTGCTGCTCAGTTAAGCTAGAAAGCAAAACTTGGCTGGTATGAGAAAAAACAAATTTCAAAGATGAAGGTGATGCTGGGAGTTTCAGTGAAACAGCTTGCTTAGAAACCCCCCTGGTTAGCAGTGCCACTAGGATTTGGGTTCTTAGGTTTGTGCAGAACAAACTGAAGATGTTTGCCACGTTGTAACTTTCTGAGTGTGTTCTCCTGAGATGAAGCTTCCCATGGTTACAGCGTCAGGATGTTCAGCTAAAGTGCATTTGCCTTACTGCCTATGCTTGCCTTTCAAATGCTCTAAAAAATACTTGGCAGTGTTGATGAGTGGATTTACCTCTTGACCTTCAGAGTATTCCTTGCAGGACTGGAATAACTGATTGTTTTAAGTCCCTGACTGTTGGGGCTCTTGCAGAGCAGATACACTCTGCAGAGTTTGCTCTAGAGCTGCTGTTGCTGCTCTGTTTATCTTGCAGAGCAGCACTGCAGCTTTAGTGCAGACTTAGAAAAACCAAATGGTAATTCATTTCAATTTCATTTAATCCAAATTGATCAAATTAAAACACAAGTGCTTTGCAATGGCTTTTAAAGAAAGAAACCCTCTCAAGTCTGGGTGTTCTCCGTGCTTTCATTTTCCCTAAAATGCTGCGTGTGAGCAAGGTGTAAATATTATCAGATGTATTTTTGGTGTTCCTTGTGTGCTGGTGAGGGGCTGTGGAGGATGAATGCTGACAGTGGATTTCTGCTGTGTGTTCCAGGCTATAACCCCCTGTCTGGAGAAGGAGGAGGGACGTGCTCCTGGAGGCCCGGCCGGCGGGGCCCCTCAGCAGGTGGATGAGGCTAACACCCCTAGTGTCCCCTGGCACTAGCAGGCTTGATCCCACCCCCTGTCCCACTGCCTGCAGCTGGCCTGTCACAGTGTCACAGGCACTCCTTTGGGGCTGGCTTAGTGCACTTGTTAACTTCCAACAGTTTTTTGTTTGGTTGATTTACGCCGTTCCCAAATTGTAACGCAGTGGCTGATCCTAAACCAGAAAAATTGCTGATCCTCTTGGAGAGGGCAGAGGGAGAAGCAATTTCAGCACAATCAGTTAGTTTTCACTCTTCTGTGGAGAGGGAGTGTAGTCTCCAGCCAAGGTGAAGTACCTGGGATTGTGAGATCTGGGCTTTCTGGCAAATTTAGTTATCTGTGCTCACTTTACCTCTGTAAGGTGAGGATATTTACCATCCTCAGACATTTCACCAGATCTACCTTCCAGCTAAACACAGTCATTTAGAGAAGAAGGATGTTATCATTGGCAGACACCTTGAATTCAGGCAGAGGGACTTCCAGAAAAAACACAGGTGATCTGACAAACGCCACGGATTTGCACCAAAGGCCAGTTACTGCAGAAGAGTCTCTGTGACAAGCCAGCTTGAATGATGTTTTCCTTATAAATGGTAAAAAAACCAGTGAGGATTACTGATGCTAGACAGCAGACAGGGGGGTTCTTGCTATTCCTTTTTTTTTTCTTTTTTTTTTTTATTTCAACTGCTTTGTAAAAACAATACACTATTACTATTAAATATAATTGCAAACATCATAAATCCAGTATTTACAATCTCGTGGTTTTCTACAGCATCTTTTTTATGGAAGGCACTTGTTCTAGTGTAATAAATGTGTATAAAGGTGGGAGATGAAGTGACCCTGCTGCAGCTTGTGCAGCACCAGAGCTGAGGCTGGTGTGTGCTGAGGAGAGCTCTGGCCAGTGAAGGTGTCACTCTGGCAAGTGAGGGGTGCAAGGAGTGTGTGGTGTTCATCTCTCTGGTGTATGTCCAGCCCTGAGGACACAAAACAACTGGCCATCATAACCAAACTTTCCAAGCACCCCATCCCCTTCTCTGAAATGCAACAGACAAAATCCAGGTTGTCTTTGGAGAGGAGTGAAATAATTCCTGTTGGCATAGGACAAGTGTTTCTGTGTCCAGTTGCTGCTCCTGGGCTGCTCTGTGGGCATTGGGGTAGGGAGCAGTGGTTCCTTAGAGCTGTGGGCTTTTTGAGCACTTGTTTCTGAATATTTCCTCTGGGAATACTTGTGCTTATCAATAGATACAAGTGTCAACTTTGATTACACTGTTTATATGCATGTTGATATTTCTCTTGGTTAGAAATGCAGCAGGAGGGTGTTATTAGGGAGTTTTAGAGTTGGTAATGAAATTGAAATGTGTTTTAGACACAACAAAGTGTTTGGTCACATGTGTGTGGAAGGTGAAGCGAGGCTGTTGATGTTCCTGTGGAAATTCCTTCAGAGCCAGTGTATGGAACTTCAGGTTTTAATTCTTCATAAGGCAAAAAGAAATAGAGGTGGGGGAGGATATTTTCAAGATCTGAAGTCTTCCTCAGGAAAGAGGACTAAGTTGTCATGCCTTAGGGAACATCTTCTCCCTTCTTTTGGGGAAACAGGCAACAGACTGAGGTGTTGTCTTCAGAAAAACAGATGGGGGAGATTGTTGTCTTAAAGAAGCAGAAATCCCTGTGTGATAAAATGGTCAGGGATGGGTTTGTTTAATTCAGTAAAAACATTTGCAAAATAAATAAGCAGGTCTTAACTGAGCATATGCTAATCTTTCTCTGTGTTTCAAGACTTGCTTCTGGCTAGGACTAGGGGTATGGCTTTTTGCCCAATTCTAAAGTTTAATAAGACATGTCAAGTGAAAATTAAATTAAGTACATATTTCTGGAAGCTTTTTTCTCCTTTTTTTTTTTTAAATTTTAATCCTCAAGTTCCTGGATTTTTCTTAGTCAGACACTTCTAAGCCATTGAACAGGGTGGGAGGACAAACCTCAGTTCATAAAACTTTTCTTTTGGCTCACAAGCTGCACAAGAGGGAAGGGTTTTTCCTCTGACTTCAAATGGAAAGCTCTCCCCTGACCACAAGCATTATGGAAAGGTGGTTGCTTGCTGCTTTATAGCTCAGGAGTGAAGCATGCAGAAAGCATTAGGTGAAAGTGAACTATTTAATGAATCCATTGTTCCTGGTTTGGTATGAATTCCCAAGAACTTGAATTATGAAAGATCATATTAAAAAGCCTTCAGGAGATTTTTTTTTCCCCCCACTAGAGCAGTTATGCAAGAAACATCTTGCTTTACTCATGCAGATGTTCTGGAAATACCTCTATCTGGAAGAAGCTGGGTAATAAACTATTTACCTGCTGTATAATGGTATTTAAACACTGAAGAATAATCTGTTCTGGGTATTAAAAAATCCAAAAATCAAGCAATCGTTTAGGGCCACAAAAGATGTTATGTGCTTGAGAAGTGCAGCTAAGTATTTTTTGTTGCTTTTAGATGATTTCTATGCTGGAGGAGCAGAGGTTTTTGTTTTCTTTAAATTGCAGATGAGATCTGGTTTGTGCATAGCTCTCTTAACTATTCATCAGGAGATCCTGAGCACTGGAGTTAAAACTGAACAAAACAACCCACGATGTCAGACTCATAAAAATTATTTGGCTTTATTTGTGCCTTTAAAAAACATTGTGAAATGAGGGAAATTTTAAGAGTGATATTGCATATTTGGGTGTTCAAAAAAATATGTTTCTTATGCTGGAAATTTTTAATAACAAACAGAAGAGGGAGTTGGGGGAGTGAGGGCAATGGGGGAGTCTGTCAGCAGAGCTGTTCCCAGGTGTTCCAGAGTTATCTGTGTCTCAATCAAAGACCAATGTGAATGAGAATTATAATTGCACCTGTATCTGCAAGGAACTGCTGTCCTTGCAAAATCTGGGTGCAGGTGTGAAATGCCAGTACTGACAAATCTCATCTGCTGTGTTTTATGCAGCTCTGTGCTATTCAGACTCAAATCAAGGAGCTGGGCTGTGCTGCAGTGCCTCTCTGCTCAGTTCAGGTGTTTAGATTGGGGTTTTTCTGGGGGATTGTGTCTTATTCCCCTCCCTAGAAGATGACTTTGCATTCCAGAGCTCTGTGAAGGGGGATGGCATCCAGCCTGAGTCTCTGCACATTTTACCAGCAGCCCTGTTGTTGCTGGCTGCACTTAAACCCCTCTAATGCTGTTCTTTCTGCCTCCTGCTCGAGCAGGCAGCTCCCTTCTTGTGCAGCCGGGTCCTTGCAAGCCTGGCTGCACATCAGCACACTCCTCAGCATCAGATCCACCTTCTGCATGAATTTTGCTCTTATACAGGCTAAAAAGTGGCACCTTTTCAGGGATCAGTTTAGCCACAGGTGGAGCTCAGAGTATTTCTGTCCATGCTATAGCTGAACAGTGAAACTATGCAATTTCCAGCTGTAAAAAAAAAGCTGGTCTAGACTCGGATGGGCTGAAGCTTTGGGTTTTTCTTTTTTTTTCTGTTTTTTTTTTAATTTTATTTTTTTCCCCCCTCCCTCCTGTGTGGAATGAAAGCTTGGCTTTTGGAACAGCTCTGCAACCACAAAGGAAAAGCACAGGGCTGCTGGCTGGGTGGTGTCCTGGCCCGGCTGCACTGCTGTAGCTGATTTTTGTGAGAGCTTCCAAGGCAGCCTGACACACACCCTGCCCATACTCCCAGCTCCAGAGCCAGCGACTTCAAAACCTTCTGTTGGTTTTTTTTTTTTTTCAAGAGAAACTGATGTCTTCAGTGGAATAGGTGCCCTCAGCTCAGCTTTGGTGGGGAAAATACAAATTTCGTGTTGAAGGTTTCTGTGGCAAGGTGCTGGCAGGGAGGCAGGTGCTGTTCTCGTGAATTGATTGCTGTGATTTTATTTTGAAGTGCACACCTGCTAAAAAGCACTTTCAGCACACAGAGCAAGCTCTCCACTGGTAAATTTACAATTTCACTCCTCCCTCTACCGTAGATTCTTTCTGTGTGGTGGTTACTGAGCTGAGCTTGATCTGTGGATAACAGTCGTGGAGGGAGGCAGGAAAAAGAACTTAGAAAATTTTATTTAAAAAATAAAATTTAAAATTTAAATTTATTATTTAAAGAGAATGGAGGGGAAATGGACATCCTGAAATACCTGGCATTTAAATCTACTTCTAGTACCCTGCATTAAAATGGGAAGTTACTGTCAGCTTGGCCTAAAAGATGCACTTTGAAAAAAACAAAAAAACAGATTGTACAGCTTTGTCACATACAGGGAGGGGGCAACACTGCCTGTGAATTCCATTTCTTAGGTAATGTAATTGCCACTTCTTTAGCAGTTCTGCTTTTTAGGCTCTGACATCTCGATGCTCACTTTTTAAACACACATCCTGGGCTTTTCCAGCGCGTTCTTAACTCGGGTCTGGCAGCACCACCGAGTTAAAAACGCACCAGTCCCGCGGCCACACCTGGCAGCGCTGCTCCTGCCACCAGCCGGGTGACACCCGGAGGATCGGCAGGAGCCTGAGGAGCTGCCTGGGCAGCAGGAGGGTTTTTTTCCACGGCATTCCCGATCCGCGGTCCGGGAAGGCGAGCGCGCTGCGCTGCGGGGCCGCGCCGGGCGATGGCAATGTCGGGCCGGCGCTGGGACCTGGGAGTCACCGGGGAGCTGAGCCTGGCAGGAGCGGAATAGGATGGGGAGGGAAGAAAAAAAAAAAGGAAAAAAAAAAAAAAGGAAAAAAAAAGTGGGTGCTGGAGCTGAGAAAGGAGTTTCCGCATCATTTGGGAAAATGCAGCCGTGCTGGAAATATTGTGACAGAGACGAATGGTACTGGTTGCCCAGTGAGATTTTTTCCACCGTGAGTCTGTTACATTGAATATATGAAGTATGCTCATTTTCCAGTGCCTGGGCAGTTTTTAAAGTATAAGTTTGAGTACTGGAACATTCATAATTAAAGTTTCTGGAGCATTTGGGGAGTAGTTCACTTCTGTAACTATTATTTTAAAATGTGGTAAAGAATGTATGTTATAGAAGCTAAATTCTGCAAGTGTTGGAGTGGGCTCACTGGAGATCAAATCAGTGGGAAAAAGAAGTGGTAATAATTCAAGACAGTCCTTTCCTCTAATGGACAAAGTCTCCAATGTGGAAGAAACTTTTTTCATTTGGTATTCAGGTTCTTTATTCCAAAAGGATGACATTTATTCTGTATGCACACACACACACAGAGGCAGCTCGAGGGCTTGGCTTTTCCATTGTTTAAAAACAGGATTACTGTTTTGTTAATCTGATTATGAATCTAAACCATGTGAGCCTGTCAAGTGGGCTCTCGCCGGCTGGGCCGGGTGCTAATCTCGCTGCAGGGAGTGGGGTGGGAGCGTGGGGATGAGCACACACCATCAGCATCCTCTGCAGATTTTGGAGAGCCCTGGGAACACCTCCTCCAGCCACCCCGCAAGGAATTGAAAACATGCTGCATAAAAATGTGTCTATGCTTGTAGACTGTGTTACAAAAGAAAAATATCACACCTTTGAATATATGGTAACCATGATATATAGTGACAACTATTGAGACCAAGAGCTGTATTAATAGGGAATGGCATTAAATGTGATTATGCAGTATGACCTTTTGCTGCCATCCAGAATAAAAATACACTCTAGGCAGGTAACAGTATTATAATTCCACTGGAAGAACTAAGCCATGCTCTTCAGGTTTTCCCTAAATCTGCTTTTCCCCCTTTTTTTCTAGCAGCTGCTCTATGCAAGAACAGGGGAGGGGGCAGAAGCAGAAAAAGGGGCATGTGCCTGCCTAGCACTTTGGAACGTGAGTTTGGCACAATAAATGACACAAAGGGAGGCATGTGGGTGTGCTGTGGGAGTTGTGTGAGCATTGCAGCATTCCCGGGTGGCACCCCCTCTTCCCAGCTGGACATCCCAGCCTTAGAGCTGGGGTGTGATCTCGCATGAAATCCGACTGTGCCTCCTCTGCAGGTCAAATCCTGGCACCAGGAAAGCTCCCCTTCCTTCTCCTGCCCCTGCCCAGGCATTCTCTGAGCGCCCCTGCAGGTGGTGAGCTCCAGGACCTGCTCTGGAGGTGCAGCGAGGTGGGAACATGCCCAGGAGAGCTCGGGGCTGAGGAGATCCATCGGGGGAACGTGCTGCTCTGCTTCATCATTTCCATGTGTGCTGAAGTCGCACGGAGTTCTCAGTTCTGATGACTAACTTCTTTTCTTTGTGGGAAGAAGCCAACTGACAGCTCCTCAGCCCCAGCCCCAACCTTTCTCCTTTTTATTGCCTTTTAACCACGCTAGCTCTGCCTTTTCCTGTAATTCATAGGCCACAGTGGCTTTCCCTTGAATCTGGAGATTTTTACAGCTGATTTGGAGCAGGCAGAGTAATCTCATTCCTGCTCATGGACTTGCCACATGTGCCTCTCTTGGAAAGGAGTGGTCTTGCTTTTTTTGTAGCTTGAATGTCTCTTGGTGTCGTGTGTTTCAGGACCTGATGATCAGGCTTGTGGGGAGAGGAGGGAAGCAGAGTTTAATGAGGAACCTTTTTTAAGTGCAATAAAAGATCCACGTGTGCAGAGTGGCACAGGCTGAGGATACCCCCAGACTTCATGGAAAGGATCAGTGCACCAGTAGTTAGAAATAATTGTGAAGCATTGCAAACCCTGGGAAGGAGAAAGGAATTACAGTGGAAAGGACAGTCCAGCTGGCCTTTGCCAAGCAATGGTGTTCCTGCCCTTCCTGGCTTTACCTGCCTTGTGTGTGTTCCAGTTTGGGCTGCTCTTCCTTTCTCTGTTTCACCTTTTAGTTCTTCTCTTCCTCTTCACACAAACACATCTCACTCCATGCAACTCTGTTCTGCCCATGGGCAAACAAAAGGAGACGTCCTGCTCCTTTCCTGTTCACTGTTTGTATTTCTTATCTAGTTTCTATTTGTATTCAATTTTATTGTTGTTTAATACCATAAATCCTGGTGGCACTTTCCTTGTGTTATTTGTGCTCCTGACATCACAAGTTCATCTATGCTGACCTCGGTATGAGGATTGCACCATCACAAGAGCAATAAACCCCAAACAAAAGCATTTTTTTCAAGACATATCATTCAACTCATTAGATAAGCAGATTGTGTCATTACCTGCTCAATCCCAGAAGCGAGACAGTTATTTGTGATCACAAAAAATCTGTCATGGATGTGTCTCTTTGGCTTATTACTGTAGACTATTAATGTGGTGCGATATCCTCTTTTGCAATGGTTCTTGCTCAAGAGGTTGCTGCCGTTACACCAAGACTTTCTTCTTCCCAGCTTATTGTGAATGACATCATGATATAAATAAAATTTAAAATGGAAAAGACTGGCAATTGGAAAGGCCGAAGTGGGCAGGAAATGGAAGAAACCACAATGATAAGCAGGAGGTCATTGGGTTGTACTTGATAAGTTTCTTCTGTTGAGACTGGAAGGTTTTTTCCTGTGAAATGTGAGGGGTTTGTGGCTGCAGCATTTGAAGCTGAAGTGCTCTGTAGATGAAATGCACATGGGGAGTCAGTGTGGACAAAGAAAAAAGAAATCTTCATGCAATAAAGTCTTCAATCTCTTGAGCACACACTACAGCCTGCGGATGGAAACAGACTGACCTATTTCTGGTTGGTTTAATTAGCAAGGTGGGAAAAAACAGAGAGTGCCTTTGCCTTGGCTCCCTGTCACCACAGCCTGTGCTGCACAAATGCACCAGTGCCAGGCAAACAGGGCTGGAAGGCTGCTCCCCACTGCCTGCATCCCCTCGGACTCTGTGTGCCACGGGGCAGAGCCGGGCCTTGGGCAGCAGGGACCTGACCTGGTGTCTGTCCTGGATCTGTCCCCAGTGTCTTTCCATCCTCCTCTGAAGGGCTGGGCTCCCAGTTCTGGTCCCTGAGCCAGGGTTCTGCCACGGGGGCTTGGCGCAGGTGCTGGGATGCCTGTCCTGGGGTTATGTCCAGCGCCCCAGTCCCTGTCCCCAGAGCTGAGCATCCACATTCTCTGGGCCTCCTGCCCCTCTTGCTCTGGACAGCCGGGCTGAGGTTCTGGTGTCCCAGTTCCGAGGTCTCAGTGTGGGCTGCTGGGCCAGGATCCCTATCCCCTGTGTGGAATGCTTGGTTAAGGTGCCGCTCCCTGTCACAGAACCACGTTTGGGTTGGAAGGGCCCTTATCGCTCATCTCATCCCACTCCGTGCCCTGGGCAGCAGGGACACCTTCCCACAGACCAGGCTGCTCCGAGCCGCGTCCAACCTGGCCTGGAACACTTCCAGAGATGGGGCGGGACGTCCAGCGCTGCCGCTCCCGGGCGGTGCTCCCGCCCCGGGGTCACAGCGCGGCTCCCGGCGCCCCCTCCCCACGGCCGCGTCCCGGAGCCCCGCGCGGGGCGGGGGCCGCCCCGGGGGCTGCACGGCGGCGGCTCCGCCACGGCCGGGCGGGGCCAGGGGCCCGCCGGCACAGAGCTTCCTCTTCGTGGGGGTCATGACGGCGCAGAAGTACCTGCGGAGCCGCGCCGTGGCCGCGCACCGGTGAGCGGCAGGGGCCGGCGGCGCCCGGCGGGGTGGGGGTCCGGTGGGCTGCGTTGCGCTGGGGTCTGGGATGGGCTCGGGGTAGGTTCGGGTGGGTTCGGCTCGTCTCAGCTCGGTTCGGTCACGTTCAGCTGAGCCGGGCTCGTTTTGGTTCGTTCCCATTCAGCCGAGCTGGGCTTGGCTCGCTTCGCTCCCATTCAGCTGGACTCGAGCCGGTCGGCCGGTTCCCCCGGGGTAGAACCTCTCGGCCCGGGATGCCCTTACAGCCGGGATGTCCCCGCCGGCCCCGGGGGCCGCTCGCCCTTCCCCGGGGCAGGTGCGAGCGAGCCTCGGGGCACGCTCAGCCCCGGCAATCCTCGCTCCGACCCGGGCGCACCGAGCGAGCCCCGGGGCGCTCTCCGGGCGGGCTGCGGCGGGAGCGGCGCCCCGAGCGCGGCTCCGCTGCCCGGGCAGCTCGGCACGGACGCGAGGGGTCCAGTGAGTCGCGTTGCTGCTCCCGCAGGTTCCAGCTGGCCCCGGTGACCTTGCCTGAGGGTCAGGCAGCCCCGCCGATGTGAGGGGACGCTGAGTGCCGGTCACCGGCGGAGACACGGGCATCAAAGTGTGTCCCTCGGTGCCTCTGCCTTGGGCGCAGCTGCGCCACGCTGGTACGGTCCTTGGCTGCTGCTCGTGGAGCGAGCTGACAGCCTGACGGTAACAGAAATAAAGTTTGGGGACCGCTGTAATCCCCTGCATAAAGACCGCTGAGCAAAGCCAAAAGCGTGTGCTCGGGAATGAGACCCAGAAAAGGCATCTGGGAACAAAGAGTAAAACCCACCTCGGCTCTCTGCAGCCGCTGCTGAGGCTGGACCGGGCAGTGAAACAGCTCGGGTGAGGAGAGTGAGCCTGGGTGAAGCGCTCCAGAAGTGCTTCAGAGTGGTTGAGCTAGTGCAGGAGCCACGGTCTCTGAGCCGTGTTTGTTACCTGAGCACACCTAATTTTGGAGCAGGAACAGCCTTGGTGCTTTGCATTGTGTGCTGCTCGCCGTGGTCCCCAGGTGTGGCTGGGCATGGCACAGGCTAATGGGAATTCTGTCCGAAGCCTCGGCAGCATCAGGATAATCATCTCTTCTGTGAGAGATGTGTCTGTGGCTTTGGTGAAACTCTGTGCTCTGCTGAAATATGCTGGGATGTGCTCATTGCTCCGGTGTGTGCGCCAGCAGGCAGTGCTGGGAGGCTGCACGGGAAGCCTGCTTGGGAAATGTGAAAGAGTTAAAATGTCAGCTCGGGTATACCCCAGCTCTGGCTGAGCCAACACCCTCGGAGGAGCAGCCAGGAGCTCTGGGGCAGATCTTTAATAAAACATCCCCTTTAGTCTTGTGCTAGAACAAACCCTTCTCCATGTTCTGCCTGCCCTGGCTGAAAAGTACTTGGCCCTATTGGCCAGTAAGAGCAGGGTGGCAAAACTATGTATGATGGGCCATCAAACCATCGTTCCCAGCTCAGCTCTGGTTTCAGGAAATCTGTCTTTATATCAGCGTCCAATGCAATGAAATTGCTTTATTTGGGGTCTGAGGCATATTGTCCACCAGCGATGGTTTTAATGGAAACTTAATTCCTTCTTCCAGCAGTAGACCTGTAATTAAGTTACAGAAAGTGCATGATTGATGCTTTGAAATGGGTGAAGGAATCTGTTTCTTCAGGGTTATGTTCTTCGCCGTGTGGGATGGAGCATTTTGGATTGCAAATCTCACAGGCTGTGTAATTTAGATTTACATACAGGGAGGCTGGAGTCGTGTTGGGACATTGTGTACCAGGTTTTATGGCAGAGTCCTTTATCTAGCATCCATCAGATTTTGCATCAAGAATTCGGAAAAGGAAAATTTATCACTGTGTTGTCCAGAGTGTTCTTTGGGGAGAAATTCACTTTGCTGGTGTGGGAAGGATTCTTGTTTTTGCCTGGTTTTGCCTGTGCTTGCTGAGCAGTCTGGTGCTGTGGCGGAGCTGGGTTTGGAGAACAAGATCTGCGACATCTGCTCTCACAAAACAATGGCTAAAGATGCAACTTAACAAATTCAGCTAATGGAATCGGGCTCCTTCAGCCCTTAGATGGAGATCAGACTATCGCTTTTTACTACACTGCTATTTTGGTTTAACCTCTAGAGATGATGTCTGTTCTTGGAAGAGACGGATAAAGAGACTCTTAGTAGGGCTAAATGCGTTTTTCTCACCTCCGCTGGTGAAAGAAATGAGCTAATGTCCTGGTGACAGGAAGACATCTTTGGGGGAAGATGGGGAGGGGGGAAGAGGAAGACAAACCTGAAATCTTAAATGGCTTTTGATTGCCATGAAGTACTCAAGCAGACAATTGCTGGGATTACTACATTGACAAAGCATCCTGGTGAGCTGAATCGCTGGCACAGCCAGTGAAATGGGAAGCTGCTAGCAAGGCATTCCCGGGGTGGCAGCGTGTGCAGAGCCTTGATACCACGCTGAAAGGAATTAGGGATTCAGAGGCTGAATACCTCCAAATTGCTGTGGCTCAAAGGCCATTTACAGACGCGGCTAAAAGGGACCCGAGCGGAAAGCATTTGCTGATCCTGGCTGCTGTGAATCCAGATAGGGTCTAACAAGAGGGGAAGCAATCCACTTCCTGAACATCAATCATGAGCAAAATGACCACTGCAAGGCAAAACAGGCCTGCTGGATTTTCGGGAGCCGCCGGCTCTTTGTAACAGTCCTGCTTTTGTAGTCTGGGAGGCAGAGAATGAGCTTTAGATCCACAGGTTTTCGGAGGGCAGATCTGCAGCCTCAGCAGTGATTGCATCTGACAGCCAGGTTAGCAGCGCTTCCCTTCCAGGAGGCCGGTGAAGTGCAGCAGCAGGAGCCACGGTGTCGCTTGGAAGGAGAAGGAATAGTCAGGAAAAGAGCTGGGCAGGAAGGAGTTAAAGGGATGGCTGGGGTTCAGGGAAAGTGCAACAATATGTGCTAATGGTTTTGCAGTTGAGGGGAGTTGTCCTAAAAGAGCTGCAGGAAGGAGAGGATGGGAATAAGCAGTCTCCCAGAAGATTTAAGTCTGCTGTCTCAGGAACAGAAATATCAGGCAGTTAACCCATTTTTTTTTTTTTTCCGTTTGCGTAGCAACTAGATTTCCTGGGAAACGTGGCAGCAGAGTGGTGTGAATGCAGTTAATGGCGAGATGTCAGCGGCTGGCCTTTGGCAGCATCCCTGCAGGAACACAGCCGCAGCACTTCTGGGTTTGGGACAGTCCCCACGGCACCGTCAAGTGCCACGAGCACCATGAGTGATGCCCGGGGCTGGTGCTGAGCCATCCCTGCCCGGTGGCAGAAGGATGCCCTTCCGAGGCTCCATTTCA
This sequence comes from Pyrgilauda ruficollis, assembly GCF_017590135.1. NCBI lineage: Eukaryota > Metazoa > Chordata > Aves > Passeriformes > Passeridae > Pyrgilauda > Pyrgilauda ruficollis. Next base: position 2,148,230 of record NW_024522539.1, read on the forward strand.
AACGTGCTGCCTTTGTTGGTGGTGGCTTACAGGAAGGTGGAATCCAAATACCTGAGTGCTCGGAAGAGCTTAAGTGAAAGGCAGCCAGAAGGATTTGGGTGTGGGGGAGTTTGTGTTATCTGTCTAAGCCTGCACTTACGCGTTGTTGTGCTGCTCCTAAATTCAGATCTGCATCTGTCAGGTGGTTTGGCTCGTTCTGGTCGCTGGTGAGGGGATGTGATGGATGGATTGTGGAGCTCCTGCCTCTTGGGAGGGGGCCCTGTGAAGTGACTTTGAATGTCGTGCCAGCACAGTACGTGTTTTACTTCATGTGTGAATCGTACCACAGTACTGCAGCAGTGAGAACTCGGTGTCCTGCTCAGGTATCCCCCACCAGAACCATGATGTACTTGGGATTTCTGGCCAATAACCTAAAATCTGTGAGGATGTTTAAGGAACGGTATGAAAGAAGCACATAGAGCAACTGTCGTTGATCCGGGGGGTAGGGGGTAAGTAAAACAAAGTCACTTACACCCCCCAAAATAACCGTATGGCCCAAAACTCTGAGACACTTGGGCTCTGATCTTAGCCTGGCCCACTGTCTGTGTGCCTGTGGGTGATGGATCCATTTCTGTCCCTGTGTCCACAGGGAAGGTGGATATGCATGGACAGAAAACTAGCATCACTTAAAATTGGGGGAGTTCAGCTCCAAGAAAGTTGCTTGGGTTCTCTGTTAAAGCAGTCCTGCAGAAACCTGAAAGGAACTTTTCCTCAAAATTGGAGTTCTGTAATGCAGATCTTAGTGACAGAGATCTGGAAATTTTAAAAAACGGGGTTTTTTGTGACCTCCCATGTGTTATGTACAATACCACGTGCAGGAGCAGTGTGCTGGTTTTCTGAGCTCAGTTCTCCTGTCTGAGCTGTGCTTCACTATTTCCCCTGTAGCAAATGTCGCTGGAAGAATGGGACCTTGAAGAACAGGGATGCCAAACTAGCCCTAATTCAACAGGGAATTTAGCTGCATTCAAGACATCAGTCTTTCACGTCTGTTGTCTTGCTGAGTTCTTCACAAATTATGATTTTCTTCAGTGTAATTATACAAGATGACTATTTCTCAAAACTTTAAATGATTTCTCTGATCTCCTCCGAGGGAAACTTCCTGAGCTGCAGACAAAAACCAAATACATTTTTTGTCAGTCTTCAGCCTGAGTCTTTACAAAGGGAGCACTGTCTGCATAACGCCACTGACTGTGCTTCTGCAGTCTGCAGAGCTGATAAGCAAGATAATACAAATAAATAATAAATACTGGAAACTGAAGATAAAACATCCCAGATCTGTGCTGCTCCTGCTGCAAGTTGTGCTTTTAAGCTTCTTTCTAAATGAAGAAATAACTTCTGACAACATTTCAAGACTACAGCTGTGGTCACTTTTTAGAAATACTGGGTTTTTTTAGCACTCTTGGTATGTACAAGGTTTTCTGTATTTCACGAATACATGGGAGCCAGCTAAAAAGATAAAATCTTTTCACCCAGTTTGCTTGTGACTTGCTTAGCTTAGGGTACATGTAGGATATCCAGTGTGCAAAACTGGGTGAGAGAGGGATGATGAAATTGATTTGGTAGCCACCAGCACTGGAGCATCACTGGACTCATGTCCTCTGCTTAGAGCTTTGTTTCTGAGGAAGCATTACTCATTTAGTGTGTGTTTGTTTAATTTTCACTTGGATTTCCTAGTCAGCACAGCCTTCTGGTTTGTGGAGTTGTGTGCCCTGTGCACTGAGAGAAACCAGGTCAGCCAGCATCGTGCGGGTTTTTTACCTCCTGGGGAGGGTAATAGAGAGCCTTGCTGTCCTGATTCATGCACATCCTCCTGCTTAAGCAGCAGATTCAGATTACACGGAGGAGATAAGGTTGGGATCTGTCAGGTTTTTAAATGACCAGTTCAGTGCAGTATCAGTTGTATTCACAAGCTGGTATTTCTCTGTGGACAGAGTCGAAATGGCTTGGACTGAAGTGCTCAGTGATGGATCACTGCAGCCCAGGTGGTCTCTGCAGGTGCAGATACAGGAGTCTGGTGGCAGAAATGTTGTGTCAGTGTGTCCTTTAAACAGCTCAGGGTGACAGGGTGGTGGGGAAGAAGAAGGGTGTCAGATTTCCATAAAGATATTTTTCTTGTTTTTTTTTTAAATTGTCAAACATACAATTCTCTTGCAGATACAACCTGCAGGTTGTATATTGGAGAAATCTTGGCCAGGAAAGTGATGTCAGCTAGTGGAAGGGGGTGTTGGTGGGGCCACAGAGGTGGGGAGGTGTTGAGACAAGAGCTCTGTGCTCAGGAGCTGAAGGGTCAGGTTGCTGCCCATAACCTGAGAGCAGACAAGGTAAATGACAGTGGTGGTGGGAGGACTGGCAAAAAATGTAGGTTTTACATACTAAACTACAGAATTGCTGGTGATGGAGCCAGGTCTGATTATTTGCAATATTGGATAAAAAAGTTAAAAGCGGCTTTGATCAGAATTCATCCCTGGATTTATCAGCCCTTAGTTCTGCTGATAACTGGGGCCAGAAAAACCTACTTACAGTTCATCTCACCCTCTGTGCTTTGGCTTCTTTGGCTGAGTGCAACAACACGCTTCCTGAGCAAACTGTTCTCCCTGTATTCTGTCCCCAGAAAGGGCCAGAGCGAGCTGTGGCTTCGACGTGAGGAGCAGCCCGTGGTGACTCCATTGTCTCAGCCCCTGCCCGAGCTGTGCTCTGTTGACACAGACACTTGGGCTGTTTGTCCATGTGGGAGGGTTTCGTCCCTTTGGGTTCAGACAAAGCCACGGTCACAAATAACACGTTGAGCTGTCTCATCCTGGAAATTGTGTTGTTGCAGGAGGTGAACAAAGGCTCAGTCAAGCTGTGCTGTGCACGGTCGATGGGGTTGACGTGAGATCCCAAGGCTGGAGTGACATCGTGGTGCTCACACAGGTCCTTGGGGCGTGGATGTTGTTAGGGCACGGTCTTTCTGTCCCCACTGTGTGCTTCACACATGCAGGAATGTCTCTGTTTTACCCCTGGTCTGATGTGAAACCTAAATATGGCTCTTATGGAAAGATGGGCTCAAGCTAGCTGTGAGATGAGGGGCAATAAGAAGACTGGGAATCAAGCCTGCCAGGGTTTGTGGATGTGCATGCATTTTGTTCCCTTTCTGTTGAATGGGAGCTCTTCTCTTGACAATAATTAGTGGTTCTTGAGGTGAAGGTACCTATTTGGAGAGCAAGGAGTAAATTTAAACTGGGAATCAACAGAAGGGCTTGATGACTTCCAGAAAGGAGCTAAAGCTTGGAGCAATAGAAGACATCCTGTGTTGCCCAGAGATTATAGTCATGATAAAGGCAGATCTTTCAGGGTATGAAGAGCAAGTCTGAAAATACATTGCTTGCTTTTGAATAAAAAAGTAAATAAGCAGAAATTTCCATAAGACTTTAGGTATAACTTCAGTCTGGTGGTTGTCTGCAGGGTGTCCTGTGTCCACCCAAAGCTGTGTCTCAGTGGATGAGATTAGCTGCTTTTCTCAGTAACTCCTTCTGTCCTTTCTTTCTGTGACACTGAAATTTAAATTTATCTTTAGAGAAGAAAAGTCTTTTAAACTTAGACTGGGAGTTGATATGGGAAGAGCTGTGGGTGATTTGTTTATGGAGTGTGGGTGTTAGAAAATAAACAGCAGAACTTCCTTAAGAGTTAGTGAAAGTTCAGGATGTGACCATGTCTCCTTTTGAAATGGGCAGTTCTCAGTGATTTAACAGGATGTGATTTATAGCCAGCAGTACTGTGCATTAATTGCTTCAATGATAATTAAAGGCCTCATCACCTCTGTTGTGAAGTCAGTGGGAATGTTTCCATTTGCTTTACTCCCTCCTCTTCTGGGAAGCTCGGATCTAAACTTTTGCTATGAAACACTACCCGTGGCAGTAAGAAATCCAGGAGACAAAGCTTTTAAAGTAATTGGGTGATATTCATTACACACAGTGGAATAAGTGAGCAACTGTTAAGGTGTCAAAGTTGATGTTTAGGTAGTCTCATTAAATATCTCTGCATTTTCTGATGGAACTTAAGGAATAATTCTACTGAAATTAGTTCTATATTTCAGGCTCTATATGATAACTAATTCTGGAGATTTCAAATTTCACATGGTCTGAGGTGCCCAAAATCTACTCAGGTATTGGCAATAAGCCTGTGCTGAGAGGCATCTGGTCGGAGTGACAGTGATGCATTGAGGGAATACTGTGTCCTTTACCTTGAGAGTCTTTTCACATCAGCTTTAGGTTATATTCCGAGTATAGTTGCCAAATAGAATGATGGATTATTCTCTCTGTATATAAAAAGGGGCACAACCTGTTGGTTTACCAACTAAAATAGTTTTCTGTGAGGGGTATGTGATCTCTTATCCCAGATAGAATCTCAGAAAATGGTACTGCAAGCTTAAAATTAATATTTTTGAGGGCAAGGCTGTAGCAGTTACGTGACTGAGAATCCTCCCTGGAGGAGGCTGTGCTCTGCCTTGAGGAATCATCCTGCAGCTCTTCCTGCTATCAGTGACCCAGTTTGCCCACGCAGATGGGTTGGATTTGTCAGAGAGGAGCAGGGAAGGTGTGGAGCAGATGTTGCTATGCTGCTCTGCACAGGAAAGGCTCCTCTTCTGTGCAGTTCTCTCCACTAGAACCTGGAATGAGATGTCTGGAAAGCTGCTGGAGGTGCAGATGTTGGGTAGCACCATGTTACTGTGGAATTATGGGTTTTACAGGCATCTCTTAGAACTTTGCTGGGATGGACAAAGCCACTTGAGGTTACTTCTGCTCCATGCTCTGTGCTTTGCTTCTCCACACACCATCTGGAGAAGTTGCTGTTTGGTTGGTTTCCCAAGGGACACCATTTCCTTAAAAGTTCATGTGAATTTACTCTCTGGAAGTCTGTATTTGTCAGTGCACATTGGAGCTTCTGGGGAGGCTTAGAGGGAATGGAAGGTGGCTATGGTGCTGAACAACTTGCAGGGAAACTTTGGAAGCAGTAAATTCAGTTGTATGTGTATTGTTGACCCATATTGGATCACCTCTGTATTTTGTGATCAATAGCTGTTAGTGCAAAACTGAGTGTGCTTAAGAAATCCTGCTTTCCATTAGTGAACTGCTGCTATTGAATTCTTTTTCTAACATATGGAGGTGCAAAAATGGCACTCAGACGCTTGTCATATCAGAATTTTGTGTATGTTGTACCAATCGCTGTGTGTGCCATGTGAGTGTCCTCATTTGTGTGGTAAAAAATAACCTTTCAAGGTGTTCAAAAAAGAAAATTTGTAAAGCAGGTGAGCCGTAGTCTGTGGCAGCACTCTCTGCCTGCCCTGGTTTGCATATTTAATTATTCCTTCTTGTCTTTTCCAATGTAGAACGTGGTCCAAAACCATTCCTGGCAAGGTCGAATTCTTCTCCAGCGAGGGTTCGGACACCTCTATCCCCATCCCCATCGTGCCGCTTCCAGGTGTAGATGACTCCTATCCCCCCCAGAAGAAATCCTTCATGATGCTCAAATACATGCATGACCACTACTTGGACAAATACGAATGGTTTATGAGGGCTGACGACGACGTTTACATCAAAGGGGACAAACTGGAGAACTTCCTCAGGAGCCTGAACAGCAGCGAGCCCCTGTTCCTGGGCCAGACCGGCCTCGGCACCACGGAGGAGATGGGGAAGCTGGCGCTGGAGCCGGGGGAGAACTTCTGCATGGGGGGGCCAGGAGTGATCATGAGCCGGGAGGTGCTGCGGAGGATGGTGCCGCACATCGGCGAGTGCCTGCGGGAGATGTACACCACGCACGAGGACGTGGAGGTGGGACGGTGCGTGCGGAGGTTCGCGGGGGTGCAGTGCGTCTGGTCCTACGAGGTAAGGACGGGGGTAATGGGGAGGGGTCTTTTGAGGCAGGTAGAGGGGAGGGTTGCTGTTGTGCACAGCAGATCCCTCAGCACCCACCTCCCTCTGCGGCATCACCATCCAACTGTACGGTTTCTGCGTTTCCTGCGAGTGGCACCCTTGGAAAGACCTACAAAAATTTGGAAATGCAGCAGTAAGGAGGGAAATGGAGGAACGTTCGTTATTCATAACAGATATTTTTATTTAGATAGAAAGGGATTAAGCTGAAATTAAAATGGCCTCGAGTGCCTGCAGTCCTGACTGTCCAAGCCTCTTTTATCTTCTTTAGGCGAGCACGTCTTGGCGTCAGCATGGAAAAATGGATGATACAATTACCGTGTTTCTTACTGCAGTTGAAATGTGTGAGGCTGACAGATGTTTGCCCTGACAGTGACAGTTTTTCCCCAAACTGGAGATGTCTCATGGTGGCTGGCACTGTAACCCTGCATGCTGAGCTGCCTCCTGGCAGCCCAAATCTGTAGCTGCTCTGGGCACTTGTTGGCAGCCCCATCCTGCAGGCGCCTGCTCAGCAGGTCCTTGACGTCAGCAGGGACAAGCCACCACTCTTACCGAAACTCGTGGTCTGCCCACACTCATGTGCCTGCAAATTTGGCATTTTGGGAGATAAAAAATTAGCCTGCTTGTGGCAGAGTTTCCTGCTGCTGTTTGTTGTGAGCTGGCAGCTCCATCCCGGGGGTGACAGGGGCTGCTCCTGCCTGGGTGTGCTGAGCTCCTTGAAGCAAGTCCTGGGTGTATACAGACTGCCTGGTTGAAAGCAGCTGCTGGGCTTGAGCTGCACTTCCACCAGGGCCAATGCTGGTGGGTCTGCCTTAGAAATATGGGAGAAGTTGAAAGCAGAAGAGAGGCTGCAGTTTGTCTCTGTGCACAAACATTTATGATCTGACGCAATTATGGCTTTGTCCTTTTATGAGATGTGGTGAAGGGGGGTTCTTCTGCTGTGTGACAGGAGCTGTGGTCACAGCGACAGTGAGGTCACAGACAGTGACAGATATTGCTGCTGAGCCACTCTTTCACTGGCAAAGACTTGGCTTTAACTTTTGACATTGAGTTTCTGCCCCCAAAAGCTGTTGCTTTGTTTCAGTTCACAGTTCAGTGACGGGGAAGCCTTTGAGGAAGGGAAAGGAGGTTTCCAGCTGCAGTTATTAATTAATATCTTTTGTGCCTGGAGACTTTCTGGACGAGCAGTTTCTCTCCACATTCCCTGCTTTCAGACCTGGAACTAGTTTATGTTTTGCCAGCATTGTGGCTTAGCCATTTGTAAAGAGTCAGTAACTTTTTCCACAGTTTTTAGCAGCATAAAATTTTTACTATAGACATTCAGAGTTGAAATAACTTCTGCTGTGAATGCCTGTACCATCTGGCATTTGATAAGTTACTGAAGGTCAGCATTTTGGTCCTATTGAAACTGTCAAAGAGCTCCTAAATTCAATACAACCAAATATTGGGTTGAAATAACCAACGATAGCACACAACTGCACTGGGAATGCTGTGTGACAGAAATAGATGGGGCTTTGTCGTAATCAGTTTTGTTTGATGAGCTTCTGTTATTAGCCTTAATGCTGGATTCTCCTAAGTGCCATGAATTGCTTAAAATTGGTTTGTGTGAAGTGTATAAACTGTTGGGTGTTCAGAAGTAACCCCTGAGTGTAGGATGTTAAGGTTCAGCTGTTGGTTAGTGTAGGAAACATTTCAATGACAAAAGCACACAGCTTCTGCAAGAAGTAAGTCCACTCTCATTTAGTTGTGGCTTTTCAATTTAAATACCTGTCATCTTTTTTTATCTGGTCCTCTTGTTGCCCAGATGAAATGTGCCTGGTATTTTATTTCAGATAAAGCAATAGCTCTGTGAAAAAACACAGCTGTCACAACAGCTGTGTTAGGAAGGCTTGGTGTAAAAGCGACATTTTCCATGTCTTGTACGTTCATGAACATCAAGTAACAGGCCACTGTAAGTGAATTGCAAAATGTTGTGTTTCACTGAGCTTCTGATGGAGCAAAAGTTTATCTGTGCCTGCTCTGCTGGGGCACAGCCACCGCATCCTTCACGATTCCCATTGGAAGAAAAGCTGTGACAGCACGAGGCTCAGCAGACAGAGCAGCTTAAAAATCCCAAACCTCACACTTCTCTTTTGCAGCCTGCACTTCCTGTTCTGAAGAGGCTCGAGTGGCAGCACGAGTGAGGAGTTCAGGTCTCTGCAGTGACCCCCCAGCTCGCTGGGTTTCGTTCTCAGCATCTCGGGCGTGGAGTGCCCTGCTGGTCCTCACCATGGGTGGCTTTTCCCTGCACTGTTCTTGTGGTGGGCTCCCTGCCCAGAATAATTTTACTCATCTCCCTGACTGTCACTGCCCTCTTTCTCTGATTTTGGGATCCCACAATGTCTTTACTGTGCTGCTCATCTTCCCTGGCCCTGGCCCTGGTGGTGTGCCCGAATGCATCACCAGGCCCAGCTCTGTGTGGCGTTTCTGCTCACAGCAGTTTGTCTCAAAGCCCCTTTTTTCCCCCTTTCCTGTGTTTCTGTCACCCCTCTGCTCTCCGCAGTGCCTCTCAGAGCACTTCATTAGAGTGGCATCAGTTATTGCCCGTTTCAAGACTTGTGAGGATTTGTTCGCGCTCTTCCTGCCGTCAGGAGCTTTTCAGCAGACACAGTAGAGGAATTGACACCACCGTTCTTTGGACTTCCTGTGGCATCTCAGCTCAGAAAAGCAGCAGCAGCAGCATCAGCAAGGTTGAGGACAACTGCAGCTCTCGGGGCTCTGGGCAGCTCTGACCCACCCAGGCTGCTGCTTTGGGAGCAGTTTGCAGCCCACAAGGGATTTTAAGCTCCTGTGACCAGGCTTGGAGCTGTTATTTGACACAGCTTTATTTGACACAGGTTGAGTGAGTCACAGATGAGACATGGCTGTTAAATGTAAATTCTTTAGCTCAAGGATTATCATCATTGTAAAAACAAAATGCAGGCTGTTGCTGCTGTTTGACAAATAGCTGTAAAACTCAGTGCTCTGTAGGGTGGAGCAGCCAAAGCCAGAGAGTTTATGCCACAAATGATAAGAAAACAGTCATGAAAAGAATGGAGATGTGAAATCTCTGAAGCTTCTAGAAGGGAGCTTGAGAGTTCATGAAGAAATATAGTGTGTGGTCCTTTTTTTGAAGAGAACTAAACGGTTGGAGTGAACTTCCTCAGAAGTGGTTCTGCATTTCTAGTGACTGTTGGTACTTTAGACTTCTGGTACATTGCTGGGTGTTATTCTCAGGAAAAGATTGCCTACTTAAGTCTCCTTCCTTATCCCCTTTCCTCCCACCAGTAGTTCTTCCAGTCCATCTCATGTGGATCACAGGGACATGGAAGTTTTGTTTTCTCCTACATTGCCGTGTGGTGCCACACAGGGTCTTGGATTTCAGCCTGAGAACATGTTCTGGTTTTGATGACAAGCTCTTTCATTTGTGATTTAAATAATCCCAAAAGTATTGTTGATCTCAGTTTTGTGTCTAATATTTCATTTAAATGCACCTGAATTACAAAGTCACTGCTGTGTAGCTTGGTGTTGTTTCAGCCTTATTTTGCAGCTGTTGCTGAGCATTGTTCTAATTTGTGGTTAACAGCTTCACAACTTTATTACAGCATCTTTGTAGCTGCTAGAAGTCAAGGCAGTGCTGATATATCTCATTAATTTCTTCAGTATTAAAACCCTTCTGACACATGCTGCTTTCAGGTGATCCCAGTTCCTTCCTCTGTGTCCTACAGTGCAATAGTGGGTAGTGGATCCTACAGTGGATCCAGTGGAACATCTTTTGCTACCTCTGGCAGGTATAAATAAACAAGTTTGTCTGTTTTATCTCCTGTTCTGATTGAGGTTGTGGGAGAAATTGGGTGAGATGCAGCAAATGTGTCTGTTTGGAGAAAGCAGTGCTTTCCTCCAAACTGCAACAAGTACTCTAAAATGTCCTGAAAGAAGACAGGATTTTTTACAACAATATACATGGGAAAGAAGGTATAACAAGGGCAGTGATCACATCAGGAAATGTGAGCAGCAAGGAAGAGCAGGTCCAACCTTTTGGGTGTTGGTGAGGGGAAAAAGTAGGGCAGTGGTGACCAGGGATAGCAGGGGGCTTTGGGAGAAGGGGGGTTTGAATTAATATTTTGTGTGGTCTTTCATCTGGAGTAATTGACGATAATTGCTACTCTGAAATTCACTGAAGTTAAGAAAGCCCTTAAAGTGCACATTATATCTGCCAAGTACACTGGCAGTGCCAGAACATACCGTTTCTGGGATGGATGTTCCCAAGGGCAAAACTGAAGTTTATGGTTTTCTGTAAGACAGCCGGAAGTAAAAAAAAAAAAAAAAAAAAAATTAGAGTCCTGCAGTGATTGATCAGATCTGAAAGACTGGAAAGAGGTGCTGCTGTTAATGGCTGACCTCCAGTTCCTTTGCTTTATCCTTCTGTCATTAACAAAAAGGAGATTGATGCTGTTGTGGCTGGGTGGTGAGTGACACCAGCACAGAGCGAGCTCTCGGAGCAGGGCAGGATGGGGTCTGTGAGGGGGTGCTGGGGCACCTCTGTTCTCTGCAGACACTGGGGGCAGTGGGGTTGGACTGTGGTGTTTGGTTGTTCTTGCTCCATTAACTCCTCCTTGGACTCCCAGCCAGCAAGTGAAAGATTTGACTTGTCTTTGTGGTAGGAGCTTCCAGCAGCACTCCTGAAATCAGACATTATTATACGTGTGTATTGTCCTGGCTTCAAAGCTTGGACATTTTCTGAAGTCAGAGCATGGAAACTTGACAAACCCTGACAGCACAGACACCTTATCTCACTGTGTGTGCAGCCCACTGCATTTCTTAATTTCAAGCAATTGTGATGTGAATTGTGTGTGTGAGAGAAGGAGGATAGAAGCATGCCCAGAGTTTTAGGATGGATGTTTATAAGTCGTCTTTCCTCCAGCACTAAATTTTATCTTTGGAATGCCTCAGAGATGTCTTTTTGGCTTCAGATTAAGATGTAAGTGGGTGGCCATGTATTCTGGGAAATGGATGGAGATTGAGCTCCCTGAAGGTAATGAGGAATGGCATTTTGTCAAAGGACAGACAGGTAAGACTGGAGAAGAGCATTATCTGGGCAGGGGAGGTGATGCATGGGGCTCAGGGTGAGACTGAAATACATGACTGATGTGACAGGGAGTCCGTGACAACAGTGGGGGAGGCACTGTGGTGTGGCCACTGTGGTCTAATTTTAGTGTTTGCTGAGGAGGAGGGCAGAGAGGTCAAAGGAGAGAGTAAAGGCTGCAGACTGGGTCTGTGGAACCAAGGTGTGGGTTAGGAGGATTTGGAAGTTTTGGAATGGGAGACAGGTCTCAGGTCTGCAGCCAGGTCTTGACCTGGCTCTTCAGAAAATAACTGAGTGTTTGAGAACCAGATGCTCCAAAGGGGGAGAACTTGACATTGCTGCTTTCTTACTGACTTCTGAATGCAGGTTGGTCAAGGTTTATTCTGTGGTGCAGAAATGAACAACAAATGTTGTAACAAAACGTGAGTCTGGGTCCCATTCACTTTCTGCAGGACATCCTTTTCAGAGGGGAGGGCTGGGGATTCTTGCTGACACAGAGAGGCCTTTCCAGGCTGTAGAGCCTGTTGGGGACTGACCTAGTTTTTGTGAGCACATGGTTAATCTGTCCTTAGTTAGCTGGATGACTTGACCTAATGTAAAAGCTGAGGGTTGCTGAAATGAGGACTTTGGTGTTGTGCGGACTCTTAGGAAGCTTCAGCCATGAATCCAGCAAACAGAAGTATTGCTTTGCCCCCATTACTGTTGTCTTGGAGTGCAGTGATTTTGTTATAAATTAGGGTCTGTGCAGCCTGTTGAGTTGGGGGAGACATCAGGATTAGTTGTTATCTTGAGGACAAGTTAGGAAAGGCTAATCCTTCATAGCATGACAGGACAAAGAACTCTAAGAAAATAGCTCATCATGCCAGTTTCTTAATTAAGGCACTCAGAAGAGAGTTGAGGATTTGAGTGTGATCTGTTGAACAGCAGTGGGGATAGGCAGAAGAAGGTGAGTCTGAGACTAGAAACTTTCTATTGTGTATTTTTTCTTTGAGCTGATGGGAAAGCCATCCTGCTTTTGCAGGGTAAAATCTTACTTTACAGCTTGCTGGAGCTGTGAGACTCTGCTACTTGTGCTGTGATCAGGGCTGCCCTGCCTCTTGTAGGGGAATCCCACCTGTCTGAAGACCTTGGAAGGACACTGTTAAATTCCAAATCTAATCAATGTCAAACCCCTTTGTAGTTAGTTACCTCCTGTGGGTCACTGATATCTGACCAAACATTGAGCTGGCAAGTTTCCTCTTCCATTTTCTTTAGTGCTTATTTCTGTATATAAAAGATGAAGGTGGGAGGAATAAACAATTTCATGCATACCTCTGTATAAAACCAGGATCTCTGTAAGTGTCCTGTGTGACTAGACAGTGATAAAAATAGATTTAAAAATTGTCTTTCTTGACTGAAGAGGACATAAAATGTCAGCTGGAGCTCTCAGTATGGCAGTTTTTAGCTGATCTCTATGTAGAGGGTAATTTTGGGAGGAGGGGGGCTAATTTGTGTTAATTTGGAGAGAATATTTGCATTTCTCCCCTCAATCTTTTAAAGCCAAGTTCTGTGAGCAGCTTAAAGCACCAGCAGCAAGGAGGTGTCAGAGGCTGTGAGCATGGGAGAGAAAAGCCAGACTTCTTTGGTGCTGGGAAATAAAAATGAAGTGCTGATGTTGGGAAGGGGCTTAATATAAACTTAGCTGAGGTCACTAACAGGAGGGTAGGAACACACAGCTCAAATACTTTCAGTGCTACCTGCTACTCAGAGTATGGTGTTTTAAGAAAGACTTGATTTTTTTTCAATAAGGGCAATTGAATTATCACAGAGAAGAAACAAAACTTGGATTTTTTAAATGGATGGATACGATGGGTCTCAGTGTAATACCCATTTATTACTTTAAAAAACCCCAACAACCAAATTTAGCCTAATAAGATAATTTTCTTTTGAACTTCCAATGAATGAGCACGGATAATTACCCAGAGTTGTTCTAGACAGTGGTTGTAGCCACAGTGGTGTGTAGCACTAACCTGCTAGGAAGGGTGTTCTTAATGCTTTGGAAAAGAACATTTCCTAGCAGGCTGTGTGCTGAGACACTTGCCTTGCTCCCTGGGCTGACAGTGTACCAGGGCAGTGTCTGAGGATGCTTTTGTGATCTGTACAGTCACATTTTCCCCAGTTCACCCTGCAGTCACTGGTCTGCTGCCTGTGCTGGGAGAGATCCCAAAAAGAGCTGTTAACACCAGCTGACTCCTCACCCTAGCCAGAAACTCCCAGTTCATCTTTTGCTTCTCTGAAATTCAATGTCCTTGATGAACTTTACGTCCCCCAGTGCTGACGAGGCAGAAAATGGCATTTGGGGCTGGTTTCTTCATAGTTTGCATCTGCAGTTACAAATGAGAACTGTCTTGAGTCTCCCTGTGTGCTGTCCCTCAGTGTACCTCACATGTCAGGAAAGAGATTGGCTTTTTCGGCTGTGGAGGAGAGCCACTGGCCCCTGGATGGGCAGGGAAGGTGCAAGATGACAACCTGCAGCAGTTTAACCCTGCTCTGGCTGTGTCTGCTGGCCCTGGATGGAGGAGTCTGTAATCTGACTGCACAGAGGATTAATTGCCCTGCATTTGTCTAACCTCATTTCCTGTAGACACCTCCCAGCTCCAGAGCTGCTGTTTTGTATTCTGAACCCATCTGATTTGAAGCAGAGAACTCAATTCTACTTTGCTGGACTCTTAAACCATCTTAATTGATCTTGAAAATGCTTAAAACAATTTCGCACTAATTTCCTGTGTTAAAAGCTTATCTGGACTCCTGGTGGTGTGAACTTTTCATGGTTATCAGCTGGAGACCTCTTAAAATCTTGCCAGAAATCCCAGTTGCGTGAAGGGTGGGGATTATCTTCCTGCATGCCTAGGCCAAAATGACCTTTATGTGCCACAATGAAGTTGGGAACTTAATTGGAACAGTTTGGGGGACTAACTGGCTTTGTTTTCTTAAATTTTAAAGTTTCAGCTAAAATTGTATTTGGGAGCCCTTGCAAAACTAAAAGTTGAACTCTGGTTATTTCTGGTTAAGTTTTTTTACATGAAAGTAAACTTCTGCTGGTACTCAGTGAAAGCAAGTTAGTGGTTTTTTCAGTTTTGTCTCGAGTAAGTTAAAAGTGGTGCTACAGTAATGAAACAAAAGTAAAAGTTGTGACAGATTTTTATGGGGGGACTCTTGAGAACCCATTGAACTTCATGCCAGTTACTTGCAGCTTGCGTGGTAGTGGTGACTTCAGGAAAAGAATCAATGTCTGCATATAATTTATATTGCTATTAGGAACCCAAGCTAATAGGGACCATTCTTTTAAAGGCTCTTTGAATAGGGATAGGTTATCCATTATTGAATAGGTTATCCATTTATCTCCTGTCCATGCTTCACAATTGTGCCCTGATGTGAAGTGTTGGTGGTAAGATGAGAGCCACTACAGTGAGCTCCCTTTTCCAGGTGAGCATGGAAGCAGTTTTTCCTTTTCACAGAGAGTTTTGCTGCCTATGTGATGCCATTTTTACCCTAGCTGCTGGCAGGGACTGGCTCCCAGGGCTGCAGTGCAGGTGCAGCTTCAGTGGTCAGCTTCTGTGCTTGGTGATCTGATGTCCTGGGAGCGTTGCCACAAACAGCTTCATTTGGGTCTGTGCTGGTTTATACTGAGAGCACATGGATGTGAGCCCTGAATGTTGGTGCAGAGCTGTGAGATGAAGCTCCTGGAGCCAGTGCTTTGGAGTCATTAGCTTAGAAAGAGATTTAGGAAAAGGCACAACATGCTCTTGTGTAATGAAGAGAGCACAGGTAGGGTCATGCCCACTGAATCTAAGTTCCATCCAAGTCTCTGGGTTTAATCCTTCCTACTGAATGGCTTTAGGGAGCTCCAGCTGAGTGCTATATTTTTGTTCTTGGAAGCAGTCTTCAGAAGCATCCGGTACTCTTTGTGGATTAAGCACAGGTTCTTACACAGAGGCTAGGATTAGCGATGAAATAAATGGGAACCCATGGCTTGGACTCAGCCAACAGTTCATTAGAAAGCAGAAAAGGGTAGTAGAAAACTGCCTGCAGTTCCTGAAGTGCCACTGTCACCTTCTTTCAGCTGCAAAGAAAAGCATGTTATCAGAAAAATAAAGGAGGACATTACCAGAAAGCTCCTCTACCTCGGGGCTGCCCCAGCACTTGGATGCTGTGTCCTTGCCTCTGTCCTCGTGGCTGTGCTCAGCCGTGTGTCAGTGTCTTCTGAAAGGCAGGCACAAGTCTGCTCATGAAAACTTGTTGCCTGCTCTTGTTCATGGTTGCCACTTCAGATTGGTGCAGCTGGTTCGAAAAGCGCTCCAAGAATGGCAGCAGGGTATTAATGAAGGTTCCTCTGCTCATGGGCCTTCAATGGGGGTAATTACTTGGCAGTAACTTCTTTAAACCTTATTTGAATTAAAGCTACATGTTTTGGCTGGTTATGTCACCACTGTATTAGTGAGGAATGCAGGAGAGAGTGGTAGTTTGCATTAACTGAGCTGCCTTAATCCTTTGTAACCATACTTTTAATTGTGTGGTACTGTCTTGCAAAGAGAGAAAATACTTGCCCAAAGGACAGCAGAATTTGCTCCTTAGCATCTCTGCATAAGGGCAGTGTTCTTTGTCCTCAGAAGGACCAAGTTCTTGGTGGATGGGTTGTTGAGAATTAACATCATGTGTAATTCTGCACAGATGTTCAGCAGGGAATTGTCTGTATCTAAGGTCTGAATTTTTTATAAAGCCTTTTTCCTACAGTCCCCCTCAATGTAAGGGTACAGAGTGGGTTAAATGCCTGACCCATTTTTTTTTTAATGGTTTCCTACAGTCTTCAGACCATATGCTTGAAAAAAAGTCTTGTCCAACATGAGTGACTCAGAACACACACCTCTCACATTCATTGTCCATGTCAGCAAAAATATTATATTGTGCCCTTGCATGTGTATCTTTCCTGTCCTGACAAAAGAGAAATTTGCTTAACCTTATCACAGATGATTTGTCAAGAAACCTTACCCTCACCTTACCTTACCGTGTTTGTTTAACCTTATCACTGATTTATTATACTGGCATACTTGTTTTTATATCCTTTTCTTATTGAAGATACTTCCTAACATCATTGGCCAAGGGGAACTTTATTTAAAAAAAAGCAAACAGCCAACAACTGTGAGACAATAGCAGATTTAATCTTCATAAAGCAGCAGGGCTTTTGCTTCCCTGGGAATGTTTGCTAACTGTGGCTTTTCCAGATTTTGGACAGAGCAATTTTTCTTTCACTTTTTCAAATATTCCTTTTTTTCCCCCCACTCTCTCTGCTTCCCTGGAGTTGAAACATGCACTGCAGTCACTACTAGAGCCTTTTACAGTTGCACTTTTTCTTGCTGTGTTTTACTGGGCCCAACTGGAAGCCACTTCTGATCCTGTGGAATAATGTGTTTGGCTGGATCCTGAAGTTTGCTGCTGCTGCTGTGTGTGCTTGTACTGAGGAAAAACCATCCACACGGTTTCTTATCTTCCCTAGGCCAAAAATAACAGCGCGGCTCCTGCAGCCTTGAAGAATTAGCCTAATTTCAGAACTGGAAACTAGGGCGAAGATGAAAAGTGTGTTTCAAAAGATATATAAAATAGCAGCTGGGTGCTTAAGCATGAGGATGAAAAGCCTTTGTGTGGTGGATCACAAGTATTGGTGATGATCTTTTGCACGGACTGTCCTGCAGGGACAGGCCTCTGCTCAATGGCAGGTTGGCTCTGCTTTAAACCCGGCACTTCTGACATGGGCCTGCAGGCGAGGGGGATGGAAGCTGAGGGCAAAGTCATCTTCCTTGTGGCTGCAGAGTGGCTCTGCAGATCCCTGAGGTGGGTCATTCCTCCGTCCTGCCTTGTGCCATCTGCCCTGGCGTCCCTGGTGCAGGGGAGGTGTGAAATGTGTAACCGCGTTTATCGTGCGAGGTGCTCGGGCCCTCTCCCGTACAGAAAATGCCTTGTTCCTGTTGAGGCAGCACAAAGGCTCTTTTATAGCTGCTTGGCCATACATCTGTCGAGGTGCCTCAGACTGTTAGCTCTGCTTACTGTTTGAGGTATGCAGCTCCCAGGCTGTGATGTACAGTGATATGTTGTTTATATGTTGCCTCCCTCGCCTTTTGAGGATCGGGAGCTGTGCTGTGTCCTGCCCTGAACAAAGCTGGTGTTAGTTATGGGATGAAGTAGTAGATTTTCTCTCTAAAAGCAGACTGGAATCCTTCTGGTTCACACTTCGTATTAAGCATCTGAATTTGGCAGCCACTGCAGGACAATAGAACTTTCTCTGGGGAAAAGTGTGTTGAATTTCTGCTCCAGAGACAGACCTGGCTTGAAAGACACTGCGTGCATGATAACAGAGGCACCCCAGTCCTTCACCAGGCATTTAAATGGAAAAAAACCCTGACTTCTTAAAATTTTTGGACTTTATTGCAGCCTTTGGATTAATTTCCCCATCTTTTCCCCGCCTCCACTGTTACTTTTTTTCTCTTGCACGTGTCCTCATGCTTGTTCCACAGACATTTGGCTGAAACCAGTCCTGCCCAGAAATGCACACTCATCTTCTGAAATGTAGGGGAGGGAGTGAGAGGAGGCTCTGTAAACTGACAAAGTCCTGGTGATTTGACAATCTCTGAGTTTGTCTCCTGTGGTCTTCAGACATCTTGAGGTTTGCCATCTCCTGTCTCCTGTGTTTGGTTTTCTAAGTTGGTTTTTTTAACCCCACAAAGCTATCTGACAGCTCTTCAGTTCCATTCCCAAATAGCTTTCTGATGCTGTCACTGCTGGCTTCTTGACTCAAAGTAGAGCTTGGGTGGAAAAACAGCTTTTCATCAAATTACCATGAGATAGGTCTCGTGGGATGGAGGAAGAGCACGAGAGGGATGTGCTGTTTCATGTTAAGCTCTTTTGGTTCGACGTTGCTCTTCCCTTCTGCTCCATTAGTGTGGATAAATAGTGAGATTTGGTAGCAGAGTGTGGCAAAAGGTGACTTGGGGTGGGTCCATGGCACTTTACACCACCGAGTCCCTGTCCCTTGAGAGCAGCAGCTCTGCCCTGTCCAGGCCTTGGTGTCGACACCCAGCTCTGCCTTGGAACATGTGCCTGTGCTTGCTGCCCTCTCCAGGGAGTATTTCTTGCTGAAGATCTATTTTGGCTTTGAAGATGCATTTAGGCTTTTTTGTGGCCTGTTTCACAAGAGGGTGAGAAGTTACTTTTCAGCTTAATTTTAGACTGGCTGTCATTCTCGGGCAATCTTGAAGTGTGGTTTTGACCTTGCTCACAGGGAAACTTGGAGGAACCTGATTCCCCAGTACATTGAGGGAACTGTTACCCCGGGTCTAGAATTTTGTGCTTTATCATCAAAGGGCTTTGCAAACCTTTCCCATGCTCCTTCCACGCTGTGGAACAGCAGCCCTCCTCATGGCACGAGGTTATCCCCAGGGCACAGGAGGAGGTACCGTCAGGGCAAGGTGTAGAGTGTAAGAGGTCCTGACTCTGTGTCCTGCAGCCAAACCACACCTTCCCTCCCCTCTTTCACCGGTTACTGCAATTAAAATTCCACCGTCAGGCTGAAGTGAGGTGAGGCAGGAGCAGACTTGTTTTCAGGAGGGAGAGGGAGAACCAAATTTTCTGTTGGAAGGGACCTTTTCCTAGAGTGGGATCAGGAAATGTCCCCTCCCCACCTGTTTAGGGGCAGAAAAGTCACAGGCAGAAATGTCAAAAATAATCAGCATGGTGTGCTCTGGTTCCCAGAGGGCATCCGAAGGAATGAATTGAGCTGGGAGCGAGGTGCCCTGCAGAGAAACCTGCAGTTCTCCATCAGCCTTTCTGAACTGTGGCCCAAGGCAATCACTGGAGATGATTTCCTAATAAAACTGAAGGAGCCCAGCTTGCAGGGGTGCAGATGAGACTCTTCACTGGCACCAGGGAGCAAAGTGGAGCAATGGGAAAAAACCTCTTGGAGGTGAAGGGTGGTGAAAGCAGGAGAGCCAGAGTGAAACTCGGGGGGGTCTTATTAATGTGCTGGAGCCTAAGTAATTTCAAATATTTTAAACAGAGGTCCCATGAGTAGAGATACGAGGGAATCAGATTCCTTTGGCATTTGCAATATCAGGCAGGCTAAAGTAAGTGCTCTTGTGCAACGTTCTGCTGAGTGCTTACAGAGCAGATGTTGCTGGTTTTGTAGCTGCTGCTCCAAGTGAAGTTTCTTGCCTGGTAAATCAGGGAGTTGTTTACAGGTGCTCACCTTTGCAGAGGACCAACAGAGAGGCAAAATTTGAGGTGGGAGGTGCTGAGGAGGAGGAGGAAAAGCAGTCACAGTCACTTGCAGATGTTGAAGGAACTACTTTATGATGATGTGAAAGTAAATGTGCTTAACCTTAATTGCAGTTTCTCTGAGAGTAGGGAGGGCTGGGTGTGTGGTGGGAGTGGGCAGAGAAGGACTGAGATAGGCCTTCAGAAAGGAAGTTAGTCTAAAATAAATGCAGGTAAACAATAAAGTGTTACAAGGTGCAAGCTGAGGAGCAGCCTGCTGTTTTCCCTGGCTCTGGCTAGGACACAGCTCTAATACTTAAAGCCGGAAATCATATCTGATGGGCTACAATAATCTTATTTTTTCTAGACACAGAACTCCCCTATGCCTGTCTCCCCTAGGCAAGGTGGAATACCTGCCAAGAAAGAAACATGCTGTGAGCCTCAGCTGCTTCCACATGCCAGCAAAACCATCCTGCATGGAAGTGACAAGTATGTTGCTGATGGGATGTGTTCTGGCGTGGCATCCGAGTTAAATCCAAGTGGGAGCACTCGTGCACCTGACTGATGGCCAACATTGGAAAAACACTGAATTGTAGCTGCTGTAATTTCATGCCTAGTTACCATGCAAAACAGTCAACTCTTCACAGGTCTGAAAGTGACTTCTTAGAGTATGTTTTCTTCCTGTCCAAGCAGAGAGCGTGCAGTGAAGAACAGTGGCTTGGATTTTGTTTTCTTTGGTAGCCAATATAACGTCACTGGTTGTCTTTGTGTCTGCCTCTCTTTGTGTGGTGGGACAAAAAAGCCGTGTCCAGTTTGGGAATGCTGCCAGTTTTATCAATATGATGATTATATTCAGAAGAAAGGAGCTGCAGTGGTTCTTGTGGTGCCTCAATGGTAAATAATAATAAAATATGTCTGTCTCTTAATATTCTGGTTAGACTCCCCCGGTTGCCACACACTGGAAAGCACCCCTTTTCATGTAGCTGTGTGCTCATGCACTCTGTGGTCAGCTAAAGTAAATGTGTGTGCTGGAATGTAGCAGAATCACAGTGAAATACTCCAGACCCATTTCCTGAGCACTGTCACTTGGATGATGCTGTTGCAGAGCTGGGTTTTTTAAAATTTATTTTTAAATCTTCAAGTGTTTGATGGAGTTGCTGCAGTCCTTTCTAGAGGCTTTGGGGATAAAACCAGAGCTATAACTTTGCAGCTTGGAAATATCTGCACAGACTCAGTCCTGCACCTCACACCAGACAATAATGAGCGCTGAAAGCTAAACTGAGCCCATTGATATGGTGATGATCAGTACTTTTTTCTTTCTGATTAATATTCAACCTGTGTCTTCTATAACGTTTCAAACAGACCATGGGATTGTCCATTCTCCTCAGATGCAGTTGCCCCGTGGATTTGAGCGTGTCCTGCCAGGGAAGCTGTTGGCACTGTGTCCTGTTAGGACCGTATCCCCGTTGGCCTGTGGTGCTGTGGTGATGCGGATCGTCCAATTTGGGTTGTTTTTCATTCCCTGAGAGTGGGCCTGGGCTGAAGGTGACGGGCTGCAGCGTGGAGAGAGTTCCTTCCACGTTTGATCCGCTGCAGCGTGGAGTCTGTAATCCCCCAGGGGCTGCTGTGTCTCAGCTGGGAGTCTGGGAGCTGTGCAGGAAGGGCACAGGGCTGTGTGCTCCAGCCCTGGCCTTGGAACGCTCCCGTGCCAAGAGATTTGAGGGAGGAGCAGAGAGTGGCAGGGCACCACGCAGTGCCGTGGCCAGCACTGTGTGAGCAAGAGCAGAGCCACGTGTTTTCAATGATGTTTTAACTTGAAGCAAATTCAATTTACACAAATGGCTTGGGAAAGAGAGAACTTGTCTGTGCTTTAGGAGAGCTTTCTGGTTGCTCTGCCAGCTGTCATCTGCCCTGTTTTCCTCATCCCCTCCCATGTGGAGTGGCCACATTGGTTCTCTTGTGGGATCAAGAGCTCACTGGCCACCAAAGGAGGCAGGCCAAGAGGCCAGCAGGCTCTCAGAGGTTGGGGATGAGCTGTCCTGTGGCTCTTGGCCATCAGATGGTGTTTGAACGAGGCAATGTAGCACTGGGAAGGCCAGAACCCTCCATCTCATGCTGGCTTTTGGCAGATGTCCTTTGGATGTTGAGTGTGGGGACTTGGATGTACAGATTAACCAGGCTGACATGGGAAAACTCCTGGTGTAACCGTGGGAAATGTAGTTCCAACCTCCCAAAAGGGCAAGAGGAAGGGTCTGTGTCAGATGGCCAAACACACCTTCCCTCCTGCCCCCAGCACTTCAGCTGAAGGTCAAGGCTGAGAGCTTTGCTTTTCATGCTGGGGTAGCTAGGGAAGCTCACAGCCCTGTAATGTCAGTGGAAGTAGGAAATTCCTGGGACATGAAGGGGAATTAAACCACAAGGTTATTCAGAGAGTGCTGAGGCACACTCGTCTCTGGATTGTGAAGTTCAAACCAGAGCTGCTGCTGGATAAATCCCTGCTTGTCCACACCACACCGAATTTAACAGGATAATAGTTTGGAGAGATGATAGATCACTCTGTTTGTTGGTTTCTCTGTCTTCTGTTTGTGGGGAAATGCTGGAAGAAATGGAGATTTGCACATGTAAATATCTCTAAATAGATCTGTGTATGTGCAGCCCTGCTCCCAGTCAGGGACGGGAGATGCTCTCCCAGCAGTTCCACATCTTCTCCCCATGAGCTTTCAGGACTGGAGCTGTTGGAAGGAGCAGGGAAATGAGGAGGGAGAGGAGTGAAATACCATGCGAGGCTCATGCAGCCTTTATTTCTCACTCTGCAATAAAGATGACCTTGCTGGCTTGATTGCTTTGGGTTCGCTGCAAATCTCATCCACTCAGCAAAGTGCTGGAGGGAGCTGCTGGCAACGTCTCCAGGTAACAGTAATAAAACCCCAAGTGATTATAATATTATTTCATTTGTAACTGAATGAAATGCATCAGAGCAGTTATTTGACAGGGCGTGCAGGGGAGAGGGGAGGGCTGGGGAGTGGCTCAGCCTTCCCAGCATTCTCCATCGTCACAGCTCAGGACGTGAGCTTTTTTCTGCTAGAAAAAAAAAAAAAAGATTTCTAGGAAATGCAAGATGAAGTGGTCTTTGTTTGGACTGGCCACACAATCCCCTCACGAGCAAACACTTTATCATGCCAGTTAGGCTGTGATGAGTGATGTGTTACAGTAGCAGGCTTGTTGCTCAGTGTAGCTGCTGCTGCCTTTATGGCCAGAGAAAACCAGGCAGAGAGCTTGCTTGAAGCAGTTCAGTGCTAAAATTGCTCTTACAGACCTTTCAGGGGAAATCCTTGTGGCAGAAGGCTTTCGCATTTATTAATTAGTTTCATTTCTCTACCTGGGGAAAGACAATTCCAAAAATTAAGAATCAAGTCCAGGTAAATTTTTATTTAATGAGGTAACGTTATGCTGGAAGAGAATCTTGTAGTTCTACAAAAATGTCTTGGAAGTGCCTTTCGTACTTGTAAAATGCAGTGAGGGTATTTTTTTTCTTGCATCCCCCCTCCTCTCCAGCAAAACCTCACTGAGCACATCTGGACAATGAATGTTCTTTTGTAGGGATGAACACACAATCTCAGAGGTTAAATTTGCCCTGTAAGATGTTTGCACTCCCATAAAGCTCTTTTATGTGTGACATTTCCTGCATTATAGCAACCAGTTTCAAAAAATGGATGTTTAATGAGGACTTAAGCAAGACTTGGAGCAAGGCTTGAGTTACCTTTTTAAAATATCAGTGTCACTCAAAGCCCTTAGCACTGTCCTCAGATTGCTCCCCTGACCTAGTGCTGGAGTGCCCAGGACTTCAGGGGGTCCAGCTGGGCAGTTCTTGCTGTTGTGACTCTGGGAATTGCTCAGAATTGCCAGCCTGAGATAAAGGTGCATCTTTCTGTGCTCCCCAGAGGTGCGTCCCACACCTTGGGTACCACAGAGTACTCCAGTTTGTAAATCACTGCACAAGTCTCTCAGTTGGGCAGAATTTCACGTGGGCAGAAACTCAGCACAAGGCTCTTCTCTGCACATCCCTCCTGGGAGAGGTGCATTCTGGTTTTTTTTTTTAAAATTCCTTTTATCCTTTCAAGACTATCACCCTTAAGACTTTACAGTGCACGGAGCAGACTTTTTGTTTCACATGGGCAGCTGTGTATCCACTTGCTGGCTCAAGTCACTCCTCTCCATGCATTTATTTGCCTTTTTTCTCCTTTTTTCACACTTTTTCTTTCACAGATAGCCTTTGGACACTGCTTTTAAAATAAAATGCAAATTTCCATCTTGACTAGAAGAGGTTGACCACTGAAGCTGCCTTGCTTTTAATGCTATTCAGGATGTGTCTTTTTTTATCTCTTCTTTTTTTTTGCTTTCCTTCTTCAGTCGAGTCTACAAAGAATACTCTGTTTTATGTGCTTTATATGTATGATTTCTTCTTAAAGGACAACTCATTTCCTCTACTTTAGAGGTATTTTCTTAAATCTGTCACTTCCTGTCTCTTTCTTTGCTGTCTGATTTGCCAGTTTTTACATTTTTTCCTAACCGTTCCGCTCATTAAATGCTCAAATCCTTCGGGAATTGCGTTTTGCCCAGGCGAGTGAAACTTCTTTTTTATTCTCTGGCAAGAAATATTTGACGATTAATTTAATTGCTAAATTGGCTTCTAAGCAGAAGCAGGCTTGGGAAACTGAAGGGGAATTAATCACGCCTGGTTAACAAAAAGGACTTGAAAACGTGAAGGCTGTACCAAAGACGTCACTGAAACCTGAGGTGCACGGTAGCTAACGAGTTTTTAGTATTTTATCATACTTTTTTTTAAATTTCTTGCTGGCTTTTGCTGCTTTTTGCCTGCTTGAAGAACAGACTGTTCCCTCCCAGGGAGAGAGGAAAAGCTCAGATCCACATGGGCCTTCATCCTTCACCTGTCCTGCAGCAAAAGGAGCGTCGCCAAAAAGCCTCATCCTGACAAATGTTTCTCTTGAGCTTTCTGCAGACATTCCCCATCAGTTTGGGTTGAACTGTCTTTAATGTACAAACAATTGGAAATTAGTTCTGCTGTAGTAAAATACTCAGTTACAAACAGCAAGTGCTATATCAGATGACATTTAAGATTATTTTGTAAAAAAAATGTAATAATACTGAAAGTGAAATACAGATAAATTGCAAGAGGTACTGCTAAATAAGACCTGGCATAAAGTTGAATTTTCCTCTGATGTAAATAAGTGTAACTTGATCAGGTTGTAAGGTTATGCTGATGTACATCAGCTAAAGATTAGAAATCTTGTAGATAATTACAAGTACTACTGTAAACTACTGACGTCTAAAAGATAGGGTTCTCAGTATTTTATTAAAACAAATTGAATCCCTGTTGAAAATGTTTCTTCCTGCAAGATTATGTGTCTTGAGTGAGCTCAACTTCATGGGACTCCAGAGGCATTATTACAACTTCTGTAATTACCCAAAATAGCTGTTCTGTACATAAGATTGGCATGACATTAAAGCTCCATGGACTTCTGCAGGACTAGGCTTCAGTAATGACTCTTCCATTATCGAGCTGGGAATCTCCCTTTGAAATGCATAAAATCCTTTATAAATACTGGGGGTGGGGTGTCAAACCGTAAAATATCTGATTTTTATTAACCATGTGTGATCCAACAGGGCCTTGCACATACTGTATCTTGCAGGAAAAATGGGAATTTAAGAAGAAAATGTGTGTTTGGAGAGGTAGGAGAAGCAACTTCCTTAAGGATTATCTGTTTTACCTGCTGTCCCCATTGACAGAGGGAGGGATTAGTACTGTTGTGGCAATACTAGGTTTGATGTTTGGTAGTTAAATAAAGTGGTGGAAAGAAATGAGAAATTACAGATGTGAAAAATGCTCTTACATAGGTAAAACCACAGAAGTTATTCCATACATTAATAAGTGACATGTCTTGTGAAATGCACATACAATATTGACTTCTTCAAGATGCCTGTAACTTGAATAAACACTTTCCTGCAGCACTGAGATAAAGACATTGAGGTTTTCTGCATTGTTTGCCATGCAGAAAATAATTTAGACATGCAAATGATGACTGAAGAATTTGATTTCCATAGTACAGGAAGTATTTTCTGAAAAACAAGTCACCCCAAATGGTATCAGCATTGTACTGAACTTGGGCCTGTGCTTCAAAAATCACTTTTTCACTGGTTAAACTGTCTACAGTCAAAAATCTTCTACTGGATGTTAATTATTTTTGCATTTGTTTTTCAGTAAACATTAACAATCTGAGAACTGCAGTCTATTGATCATTTTCCCATGATTTATGTAGTAATTCAGCAGAGCAAATATAAATCTGATTAGTTTTGAGCATTTTTGTTTGGTTAGGTTTATCAGAGGTTGTAAGGTAAATGAAAACACAGCTGTGGTTCAGACAGTCCTGCCCAGCTGAATGGTTTGGTACTTACACAGGTGATTAAATTAACAGTATTTCGTGTACACTGGCACATTAATTGAGACCTAAAATGCCAGAGTTGTAAATACACATTATTGATGCACAAAGTTCTGATGTACCCTTGTGCTGAAGGGCTGGTAAAGTGTTGAGCAGCTGGTAAAGGCTTCAACTGGGAAAAGTAACACAAAAATATGCAGTAAACCTGAAATTTCCTAAATAGAAAGGGGCAGGGTGTTTTTATAATAGAAAACAGTAATTGGACTTGAGATGACATCTGTAAACTTCACTTTTTCTCTCCCTTGAAATCCTAAGGGAGAGCTCAGGACTTCCTTCTTGCTCATCCTGTAGTTGTGTTCTAGACATTTCTCAACTACTTTTGAGTGACTTTTTCATTAGTCCCTTGGGAGTTCTGTTTTTTTCCCTTTAAGTTGTAGCCAAATAGTGTCTTGCCTTAGGGTCAGAGAAGAATACCTTGGTTACACTGTTAACTGGTTCCTTCACATTGAGGTTATTGTTTTACAAATCTTTGTCATATTTTCCTGGGTCATACTTTGGCTCCTTGCAAACCAGTGGCATTACTCTTTTCTGTGCACTGTCTAACTTGTATTTAGGTAGTTTGTTAGGGTCATCTCTTCCACAGACTTTAATTTCTGGTGCTTTTCAGTCTTGCCCTGCAATCAGATGACTTGTGGACCATTTTCTTTTTTGCTGTGGTGGATTTCTACTGCTTCACCACTGAGCCTTGCACTGAGAAGCAGCATTTAGTTTGCCTCAATCTGTTTTCCTCCTCTTATTGCCATCCAGAGGATCTTGTGAGCTCATTTAACAGACTTCAACCTCTACTCTCTACCTGTTAGTATTTTTCTTTGGATTCCTACCATCCTCTGGAGCATTGCCTCTTACTAATTGAGAGCTAATGCTAAGTAGGGCAAACATTGTAAAGAGCAGCTTTTCCATGAAGAGCCTCTTTAATTGCTGGCAGGAGAGGGTAATATCTGCAATGTTTCCTTTCCCTTTGCTAATGCAGGTTCAAGTATTGCCCTTCCTGCTGTATGTGAAAGCACTTTAAAAAAGGTTAGTGCTTCGTACTTGATGGTAGTGATTAATGAAGCTTCATAGCATTCAGGATTATTTTTGGTATCAGGTAAAGAAATGGGCATCTGACTGTGTGTATTTCAGTGATACCAGCATTCAGCTAATGCTAGAGCTTCTGAGATGCTGTTGATTTTCTGTTTGGTTTGGGAGAAAACATTACTTGGACACAGCATACAAAGGGACCCTCCTGTGTTAGGAAATCCTCAGGAATGCCAGGTCAGTGGCTTCAGTTCTTACCTGGTCACTGGACTTGGGAGATTTCTCAAGCAGTTGCTCAAACCCAGTACCCAGCTGTGTGAGCAGGTGCTGTCTCTTGGTTTTCACCAACAGATCTTGTGTTTTCCTCCTCCTCCTCCATGTCCTGGAAACACAAACTGTTCAGTGGAAAACTTCCCTGACCGGCCCGAGATGTTAAATATTTTTGTCAGCTGAACTTTCAATTCTTACATGGAGCTGGGTTGCTTTCAATGAGAGTGCCTTGTCTTGTTTCTCTCCTCTTCCATCTCTTTAATTCTTTGTCCTTTACAGCACTCCAAAGGGCACTGCAGCAGAAAGGGAGCACCTGAACAATGCAACATGAAGCCAAGAGCTTTTTATATTTAAAATGCTTTCTTAAAAAGATTTTGCCTGGGGCTAGGCGTGTGCAGGTGGGAAAGGTGGAAAGACACGTTTGCTTTTTCTACTGATGTCTGAAGGTTTGAGGGCAGCTGTGGGGTTGTTTGTTCTTCTGGTGATCAATAATAGTGATGGATTGGGGTTTCTGGCTCCCAGAGTTTTTGTTGGAATTGTGTTTCTCCTCCCTTCTGAAGGAGAACTTTCCATGATTTGAATAGAGTCACGCTGCTGGTTAATTTGTGCCTAACTGCACTGGTGGGTTTTGGACTGGTTAATCTGTGCCTAACTACAGCGCTGGGTTTTTGAGCTGGAAAATCTGTGCCTAACTGCATTAATGGGTTTGAGTGGTTAATCTGTGCCTAACTGCAGTGCTGGGTTTGAGTGGTTAGTCTGTGCCTAACTGCAGTGCTGGGTTTGACTGGTTAATCTGTGCCTAACAGCATTGATGGGTTTGGCTGGTTAATCTGTGCCTAACTGCAGTGCTGGGTTTGAGTGGTTAATCTGTGCCTAACTGCAGTGCTGGGTTTGAGTGGTTAATCTGTGCCTAACTGCAGTGCTGGGTTTGGCTGGTTAATCTGTGCCTAACTGCAGTGCTGGGTTTGAGTGGTTCATCTGTGCCTAACTGCAGTGCTAGGTTTTGATCCGTGTGTTTGGTTGGAAAACCCCAGCTGGGCTCAGCACTGAGGTTTGGGCTGCTCCTGAACCTGAGGGGCCTTCCCACTTACCCCAAAGTGGTGATGGGCCTGACCTGCTGAACAATCTCACCTGAAATGGAGCTCATTAAAATCTAGACACTTGTTAAGCACTGGCATGGCCAGGAGAGTAGAGCTCTTGCAGCTTGGCACTTCCACCCAGGCTCCCTGAACATTTCATTTGCTCAAAATGTGATTTCATGGGTATGTATCAGTATTTAGTTTTAAGCCAGCAGCTTTAATTAGGCTTTTGACGGAGACAAAGGCACTCCTGTAGTAGTTGATTAACTTTCCAAGGGTTTTGTAGACACTTGGATGTCACTTATCTCATTTGTTGAGGAGTGTGTCTTTGTGGAATCCTTTTTACCTCTGATACTCAAATCATCTTATCTTGCCCTTGATGCTGTAGGTAGAAGTTAGGCTGGTGTTCATTCCAACCCTGCACTGCTCATTCTGTTTGTATTGTGGGTTTTTCTTCTGTATAAAAAGAGAGGATTTGGTAGTTCATCATAGCTGTTAAATTGGGGTTGTGGAAGTAAATATTACAGTTAAAGGACTTTTTAGATGAGAAACAGTTTTGAAAAGTGAACAGTTTAGGAGTTGTTTCCTAAAAACTTGTTGTTAATAATGATTTTTGTAGTTGGAACATGGTATTTTTATAGTATTACCTTGATAATGTTCTCCTTTTTCCTTTGCCTGCAGCCTTTAAAGTAAATAGTATTACATTATTATGGAGACTTAAATAGCAAAAAACTCACCTAAATTTTACTAATATTTGCAATTACATACACTATTCAAAATGCTGGAGTTTTAAGGACAGAATGAACTTATTCTCTGTCCTTAATCCTTTTTTCTACTGAAAATTATGGCTCCCACAACAGAATCAGACATGAAAAAGGGATTTTTGCAGCAGGCCTTTGCCTTTGCTGTATCTTAAGCACAAAGATAAGCATGTTTATGCTTGAACATGACGACACTATGGAAAATAATTGTTGATCTGATTAACTCCATTGAGAGGGAGTTTGCCTTCCTGTGCTTGCTGGGTGTTCATGTGCCCGGGGCGGTGAGGGCTGTGCCACAAGAGCTGCTGCTTCATTTCCACTCTGCAGCCACTCAGAGCATCCAACAAGTTTGGACAGCAGACAAAAGACAGGCCTGCAAGAGTCCCTTCTGCATGTCAGACTTTGACAAGTTTGTGTGTTAAAAGAAGCTGGAAGTCATAAAGGCTGAGCAGAAGAGGATTCTCAATACCTTTAGGAAGAACCATGTGTGTTTTTTTTTTAATGCTGCTAGATTATTTTGTTGGTTTTGTTGTTGTTGTCTGTCTTGGCTGATTTTTTTTTTTCCTGTGAAAAAATGGATTTTTATTTTCACCTCTTTTTCTTTCAATCCAGGCATTCAGGAAACCTGAAATTGAAATTGGCTTGTATTGGTGGCTAGATAGAGCTGAGAAGCAGACAACTGGAATTTCTCTCTCAGAAAGCAAGTATTCAGTTAAATAAGTAAATCCCCCTATGACAGTTTAATCCTAAACTGAGCACAGAGTCTCATGCAGTGAAACAAATGTCCACAATGTTAGGGAGGACTCTCAGAAGCCTCGTTTAACTGCTGGAAATAAAGACATGTTAACGTGCTGCTCATTCCATAAATATTTCCCAGTTGTAAGCCATAATGGGCAAACACATTACCTTTCACCACAGTGGTGATTAAGAATGGCAGGATTGCTAAAGCATCAGCATACAAAACTCTCCCAGAATGTGCACCCACGTGAGGTGGTGTCTTTCCTCTGTCCTTAACTTTTGCCACAGCTGGAATGCAAAGTTCGAGGCAGCAGAGCCTGATGCTGGGTCTCTGTAGTATCAAGCTTAGGGGAATCACTTATTCCCCACCTGGACTTCATATTTTGGAAGGGCCTGTGCATTACAAATTCAGTCTGCAAGCCCACCACATTAAAGGATAAGGTGTGGTGGAAGCATCTGTATTTCCTTGGGTTGATTTCATCTGGTTTTTGTCAGTCTGTAGCCTTGTTTCCTCTGTGTGTCCCTTCCAGGTGGACGTGTTTGTGCCTCACCTCTTGCCTTGTGCTCTCTCTGCTCTGCCTGGGCTTGCCTGCTGTGTGTCACCTTGCCTTTGGCTTGTTAAGTTTGGAGGTCAGAGAGAGGTTGGGTTTTTTGTTGGGATTTTGTTATTGTTGTTTGTGTTTTCTTGGCTGCTTTTTTCTTTTTGTAATGTTACCAAGCCTCATGGCTTCTCCTCTGGGGTAAGAGAGTGCCTTCGGCTATCCCAAGACTATAAATTATAAACAGAATTGTCTTTAACTTGCAGATTTTGAGCAAATCTTTCTTGGAGTAGCACTGGAGGAGGTGATTAGAGCCGAGGTTGGTTGTCTGTTGAGTGTGAAGTTCTCACAGCTGTCTGGCAGAGCTGTTTGCTTGCTGCAAAGCCTTCTTGTACAGTTGGCTCAGGTTCTGTGGTAATAAAGTATCTCTTTTGATAAGTTATTTTTCTTTTTTCCTTTCCTTTTAATTTTTTAAATTATTTTTATTTCGCCCTTTTCTGACTCTTAGCACGTAGTTTCAGGCCCTGCCTCCATGACAATAAAATCGAGTTTTTCTTTTTGGCAGTGGGCATTTCTGACTTTTCCCCAAATCTCCCAGGGCAGGGACATCATGCTTGGTTAGAGACAGCTCTGCCCAATCTGTAATACCACTTAAACAGGCTGTCATCTGGCTTATTAAATGCATGGGAAAGCAGTTTCTTATACCTGTCCAGTTTCCATTTCCAATTTCCATTCCATGGAATGGACATTTCCCATAAGTCATACAGGAATTTTATGACAAAACCTTACCTAGAGCCTATTTTGGATAGTGAATCTTGTGTTTTAGTTTGCTTCTTTGTGAGGGATTGTTCATAAAATGCTGAAGACGCTAATTTAAATTCATCCCAGAAGTTTTGCATGCTGAAGAAATTCCAGTTTCTTCCAGACACTTATCAGGAGGAGACTCTGGAAACAGAAATGTGTGTAATTGGATACGTGCACAGAGATCCCTGCAGGGTGTGTGTTTCAAACTCTCGTCTCTGCTGCTAATAACAGCCCAAAAGGCCTCAGGCATCTATTTAAGGCTTTTTTTACTAAGGGGTGCAGTGAAAAATATATATAATTTAATACAGTATTAAAATGCAAGTCACATGCAAAATTGACCTTACTTATTTAAGGTGCTGCTAGCCTGTAAGTCCTCCTCTTTGGTCTTGGTTTTGGTTCGTATTTTTTTCAGGGAGGGATGGAAGCAGCTGAAGTTTCAAATACCTCTTTAATTCATGCCTGCCTTGCAAGCATTTGACAGTGCTGAGTGTCCCTGCAGATTGTCTTCACCTGGCACAGGTTTCAGTGCTGCTGGAAGGGCTCTTCCCAGTGCTGCTCCAGCCCCTGCTGAAGGCAGAGTGCGGGGAGAGGAGCCTCAGAGGTGCTCTCAGAGCTCAGCTTTGCCTTTTGCAGGGCTGGCCTGAGCTCTGTGCTCCGGGCTGGCCTTTGGGCACAGGCTGAGTGCCCAACCCCACCCAACGCCGGCAGCCTCTCCAGCTCTCCTTGGAATCACAGCCAGCTGCTTGGCAGGGACATCAAACCCTTCTGAGAACTGCATGGCTGTGAGGCGAGACACAGGGATGGGCACAGCTCTGCCTTTCCTTGCCTGCCCCTGCTGTGGTCTCTGCTCCTTCAGCAAGGAAATCGAGGAGCCAGTTGTCACAGTGCTGATGTTTGCTTGCAGCTTGAGCTGCCCAGCCCTGCCTCAGTGTTGGAGAGGATCCCCTGCCAGCAGCAGCATTTGCTTTTTTTGGGTAGGGTGGCCACATTTTGGAGTAATAGGCCAGCAGGGTGTATCTGTATTCCTGCCCTTCGAGCACGTCTTTGGTGGTGGTGCCTGTAATGTGAAACCCTCTCAGAATTTATCAAACCATGGAGCAGACACATCTGGTGGCACCTTTAGAAGCCTTCCAGTCCCTAAAGGGGACTGCAGGAAGGCTGGAGAGGGAGTTGTGACAAGGACATGCAGGGATAGGACATGGGGGAATGGGTTTAAACTGAAGGAGGGCAGAGTTAAGTTAGATATTCAAAAGAAATTTGTTACTGTGAGGGTGGGGAGACCCTGGTACAGGGTGGCCAGAGAAGCTGTGGCTGCCCCATCCCTGGAAGTGTCCAAGGCCAGCTTGGACAGGGCTTGGAGCACCCTGTGATGGTGGAAGGTGTCTCTGCTCATGGCAGGGGGTTGGAATGAGATGATTTTAAGGTCCCTCCCAGCCCAAACCATTCTGGGGTTCTCTGGTTCTGTTAAACATGACCTCTGGTGAAGATCCTTCTCGTATCCAGCGACATCCTTGGTGCAACTCCTGGAAGGGCCCCTGGCTGTCCTTGGTGGTGGTTAGGTGACATCATTCCAAATGTCCCCAGTGACAGACAGTTTAAAAGCCTGTGCAGAATGTACAGAATGCCTCGTTCAGGAGGCCAGAGGGGCAGGTGGGATGTTCCCATCCTGGAGCCGTCCCTCATGGTCCTGCAGTCCACAGGGCCAGACAGGAATTCCAAGGGCACGTTCCACTGAGGTCGTTTCTCCCAGCACAGCTCCAGAGTGATTTTTTGTGCATTCCCTCTTCCATGCTCTTAGGGATGACAGCATTTCCAGTGTGTCACGTGTGTGGTGACAGCTTTGTGGCACTGCTTCCTCCATCCCAACCTTGCTACGAGGCTACAGAAAAATGGCTTTTCCTGGGAAGCTGTTACAAAAACCCTTCAGAATTGCAAGGATAAATAAAACCCTCTAACACTGTCTTTTAATGTTAGCAAGTAAGGCACTGCTTTATTCTTGGCCAGGAGGTGTGTGAGTGGCTGACAAAATTCTGGCTTCTACACAGGCATGGATACAAAACTTTTTCACCTATTTATACTTCATTTGCAAACAAAGAAATTATTGTTCATTCTTTCTGAATTGCATAATTATCTTTCATTAATTAGTATCCATTCTTTATTGGTTATTGATTTATTGCTATGTTTATGTTAATTAGTCCATATTTTTAGTCCTTTTAGTATCTTTTTTTTTTTTTTTTTTTTTTTTTGGCTTTTCCAAAACATGTGGGGTTTTTTTTT